>NC_142794.1:98369045-98396216 GCF_049724085.1 Artemia sp. Qi Xiang Cuo | reverse complement strand
CCTGTCGATCATAGTCAGCGGGCTAGCGCTGCCTAAGTAAAGAACTATGTTGACACAATGTGTTTTTTTTTCTCCATCCTTAGAACCTTTGTATCAAGGAGGTTCTCGTAGAAACTATAAGAAGAACTCACTCGATTGAAAATGGAGGTGGTTAGTGCCCTTTTCAATAGTCAGGAGTGATTGGAGGTTACCTGCCCCCCCAGACCAATCATTCCCTTAGAAACATTTAATCAAAAGTTGAAGATAGCCATTTTGTTCAGCGTAGTTAATTTCCAGATAGAAAATATGTTTTTGAGGAGGACACTCCCCCAAAACCCTCGGGGCAAGGGTTTTAAAATATGCCCTGAGGGCATATAAGAACGATGTTGGCACAATGTACTATTTATTATTTTTTTTTCCTTTAGAGCAGGGCACTCCATATGAAAGAGGTCGTCGTAGAAACTTCAAAAGGGGCTATTTCGATTGGAAATTGAGAGTTCTAGTGCCCTTTTTAATAGTCGAAAGTGATTGGAGGGCAACTAGCCCCCCCTAGGCCCATCATTCCCCCAAACACATCCAATCCAAATTTTGAGATAGCCATTTTGTTCGGCGTAGTTGATTTCCACATAGAAAATGTGTTTTTGAGGAGGACACTCCCCCACAACCCTCAGGGCAAGGGTTTTAAGTTATACCCTGGGGACATATAAGGTTTTATTGTAGGCATTGTCATAGAAACGTCAAAACAGGCGCATTCGATTAGAAATTCAAATGGCTAGTGCCCTTTTTAATAGTCAAAAGTGAATGGAGTGCAACTAACCCCCCCCCCCCCCCCCGACACCCATCATTCCCCCACACACATCCAACCAAAATTTTGAGATAGCCATTTTGTTCAGCGTAGTTGATTTCTAGATAGAAAATATGTTTTTGGGGAGGACACTCTCCCATAACCCTCAGGGCAAGGGTTTTAAGTTATGCCCTGGGGGCATATAAAGTTTTTATAGAAGGCGTTGTCGTAGAAACTTCAAAAAGGATTCATTCAATTGGAAATTCAAAGGGCTAGTACCCTTTTTAATAGTCAAAAGGGATTGGAGGGTAACTAGCCCCCCCACGCCCATAATTCCCCCAAGCACATCCAAACCCCGGTTTGAGATAATCATTTAGTTAATCGTAGTTGTTTTAAGGATATAAAATATGTTTTTGAGGAGGATACTCCTCCGCAACCCTCAGGGCAAGGGTGTTAAGTTATGTCCTGAGGGCATGTAAGGTTTTTAAAGAAGGCGTTGTCGTAGAAACTTAAAAAAAGCTCATTCGATTGGAAATTCAAAGGGCGAGTGCCCCTTTTAATAGTCGAAAGTGATTGGAGGGCAACTAGCCCCCCCCCCCACGCCCATAATTCCACCAAACACATCCAATAAAACTTTTGAGATAGCCATTTTGTTCAGCGTAGTTGATTTCCACATAGAAAATGTGTTTTTGAGGAGGAAACTCCCCCACAGCCCTCAGTGCAAGGGTTTTAAGTTATGTCCTGAGGGCATGTAAGGTTTTTAAAGAAGGCGTTGTCATAGAAACTTCAAAAAAAGCTCATTCGATTGGAAATTCAAAGGGCTAGTGCCCTTTTTAATAGTCGAAAGTGATTGGAGGGCAAGTAGCCCCCCCCCACGCCCATAATTCCCCCAAACACATCCAATAAAATTTTTGAGATGGCCATTTTGTTCAGCGTAGTTGATTTCCACATAGAAAATATATTTTTGAGGAGGACACTCCCCCACAACCCTCAGGTCAAGGATTATAAGTTATGCCCTGGGGGCATATAAGGTTTTTTATTGAAATCTTTGTCGTAGAAACTTGAAAAGGGGTTAATTCGATTTGAAATTCAAAGGGCTAGTACACTTTTTAATAGTCGAAAGTGATTTGAAGGCAACTTATCCCCCTATCACGCCCACCTTTTCCCCAAACACATCCAATCAAAATTTTTAGATAGCCATTTTGTTCAACGGAGTTGAAAGTCTTGGAAATTAGGTCGTTAGGGTTGACAGCCCCCCCCCCCACAGCCCTCAAGGCAAGGGTTGTAAGTTATGCCCTGGGGGTATATAAGGTTTTTATTGAAAGGGTTGTCGTAGAAACTTCAAAAGGGCTCATTCAATTGGAAATTGAAATGGCTAGTGCCTTGTTTAATAGTTGAAAGTGATTGGATAGCGACTACGCCCCTCTCACGCCCACTATTTTCCCGAAAACACATCCAATCAAAATTTTGAGATATCCATTTTGTTCAACGTAGTTGAACGTACTGGAAATTAGGTCTATTAGGATGATAACCCCCTCAAAGCCCTCAGTGCAAGGGTTGTAAGTTATGCCATGGGGGCATATAAAGTTTTTATAGAAGGCGTTGTCGTAGAAACTTCAAAAAGAATTCATTCTATTGGAAATTCGAAAGCCTAGTGCCCTTTTCAATAGCCGAAAGTGATTGGAGGGTAACTAGCCCCCCCCCACGCCCATCAGTACCGCAAACACCTCCAATCAAAGTTTCGGGATAGCCATTTTGTTCAGCCTCGTTGATTTCCACATAGAAAATATTTTTTTCAGGAGGACACTCCCCCACAACCCTCAGGGCATGGGTTTTAAGTTATGTCCTGAGGGCATGTAAGGTTTTTAAAGAAGGCGTTGTCGTAGAAACTTCAAAAAAAGCTCATTCGATTGGAAATTCAAAGGGCTAGTGCCCTTTTTAACAGTCGAAAGTAATTGGAGGGCAACTAGCCCCCCCCCACGCCCATAATTCCACCAAACACATCCAATAAAACTTTTGAGATGGCCATTTTGTTCAGCGTAGTTGATTTCCACATAGAAAAGATGTTTTTGAGGAGGACACTCCCCCACAGCCCTCAGGGCAAGGGTTTTAAGTTATGCCCTGGGGGCATGTAAGGTTTATAAAGAAGGCTTTGTCGTAGAAACTTCTAAAAAAGTTCATTCGATTGGAAATTCAAAGGGCTAGTGCCCTTTTTAATAGTCGAAAGTGATTGGAGGGCAAGTAGCCCCCCCCAAGCCCATAATTCCACCAAACACATCCAATAAAACTTTTGATATAGCCATTTTGTTCAGCGTATTTGATTTCCCGATAGAAAATATATTTTTGAGGAGGACACTCCCCCTAAACCCTCAGGGCAAGGATTATAAGTTATGCCCTGGGGGCATATAAGGTTTTTATTGAAATCTTTGTCGTAGAAACTTGAAAAACGGCTCATTCGATTTGACATTCAAAGGGCTAGTATCCTTTTTAATAGTCGAAAGTGATTGGAGGGCAACTAATCCCCCTATCACGCCCACCTTTTCCCCAAACACATCCAATCAAATTTTTTAGATAGCCATTTTATTCAATGTAGTTGAGTTTTGGAAATTAGGTATTTAAGGATGACAGCCCCTCCCCCCACAGCCCTCAGGGCAAGGAATGTAAGTTATGCCCTGGGGGCATAAAAAAAGTTTTTAATGAAAGCGTTGTCGTAGAAACTTCAAAAGGGCTCATTCAATTGGAAATTGAAATGGCTAGTGCCTTTTTTAATAGTTGAAAGTGATTGGATAGCGACTACGCCCCTCTCACGCCCACCATTTTCCCGAAAACACATCCAATCAAAATTTTGAGATATCCATTTTGTTCAACGTAGTTGAACGTAGTGGAAACTAGGTCTATTAGGATGATAACCCCCTCAAAGCCCTCAGTGCAAGGGTTGTAAGTTATGCCCTGGGGGCATATAAAGTTTTTATAGAAGGCGTTGTCGTAGAAACTTCAAAAAGAATTCATTCCATTGGAAATTCGAAAGCCTAGTGCCCTTTTTAATAGTCAAAAGTGATTGGAGAGCAACTAGCCCCTCCCCCCACACCCATCATTCCCCCAAACACATCCAATCAAAACTTTGAGATAGCCATTTTGTTCAGCGTAGTTGATTTCCAGATAGAAAATATTTTTTTGAGGAGGACACTCCCCCACATCCCCCAGGGCAATGGTTTTAAGTTATGCCCTGAGGGCATGTAAGGTTTTTAAAGAAGGCGTTGTCGTAGAAACTTCAAAAAAAGCTCATTCGATTGGAAATTCAAAGGGCTAGTGCCCTTTTTAATAGTCGAAAGTGATTGGAGGGCAACTAGCCCCCCCCCCCCCCACGCCCATAATTCCACCAAACACATCCAATAAAACTTTTGAGATGGCCATTTTGTTCAGCGTAATTGATTTCCACATAGAAAATATATTTTTGAGAAGGACACTCCCCCACAACCCTCAGGGCAAGGATTATAAGTTATGCCCTGGGGGCATATAAGGTTTTTATTGAAATCTTTGTCGTAGAAACTTGAAAAGGGGCTCATTCGATTTGAAATTCAAAGGGCTAGTACCCTTTTCAATAGTCAGAAGTGATTTGAGGGCAACTAATCCCCCTATCACGCCCACCTTTTCCCCAAACACATTCAATCAAAATTTTTTGATAGCCATTTTATTCAACGTAGTTGAAAGTTCTGGAAATTAGGTCTTTAGGGATGACAACCCATCCCCCCACAGCCTTAAGGGCGAGGGTTGCAAGTTATAGTCTTGGGGGGCATATAAGGTTCTTATTGAGAGCGTTGACGTAAAAACTTCAAAAAGGGCTCATTCAATTGGAAATTGAAATGGCTAGTGCCTTTTTTAATAGTTGAAAGTGATTGGATAGCGACTACGCCCCTCTCACGCCCACCATTTTCCCGAAAACACATCCAATCAAAATTTTGAGATATCCATTTTGTTCAACGTAGTTGAACGTACTGGAAATTAGGTCTATTAGGATGATAACCCCCTCAAAGCCCTCAGTGCAAGGGTTGTAAGTTATGCCCTGGGGGCATATAAAGTTTTTATAGAAGGCGTTGTCGTAGAAACTTCAAAAAGAATTCATTCCATTGGAAATTCGAAAGCCTAGTGCCCTTTTTAATAGTCAAAAGTGATTGGAGGGCAACTAGCCCCCCCACGCCCATCATTCCCCCAAACACATCCAAACAAAATTTTGAGATAGCCATTTTGTTCAGAGTAGTTGATTTCAACATAAAAAATATGTTTTTTAGGAGGACACTCCCCCACAGCCATCAGGGCAAGGGTTTTAAGTTATGTCCTGAGGGCATATAAGGTTTTTATTGAAATCTTTGTCGTAGAAACTTGAAAAAGGGTTCATTCGATTTGAAATACAAAGGGATAGTACACTTTTTAATAGTCGAAAGTGATTTGAAGACAACTAATCCCCCTATCACGCCCACCTTTTCCCCAAACACATCCAATCAAAATTTTTATATAGCCATTTTATTCAATGTAGTTGAAAGTTTTGGAATTAGGTCTTTAAGGATGACAGCCCCTCCTCCCACAGCCCTCAGGGCAAGGGATGTAAGTTATACCCTGGGGGCATATAAAGTTTTTATTGAAAGCGTTGTCGTAGAAACTTCAAAAAGGGCTCATTCAATTGGAAATTGAAATGGCTAGTGCCTTTTTTAATAGTTGAAAGTGATTGGATAGCGACTACGCCCTCTCACGCCCATCATTTTCCCGAAAACACATCCAATCAAAATTTTGAGATATCCATTTTGTTCAACGTAGTTGAACGTACTGGAAATTAGGTCTATTAGGATGATAACCCCCTCAAAGCCCTCAGTGCAAGGGTTGTAAGTTATGCCATGGGGGCATATAAAGTTTTTATAGAAGGCGTTGTCGTAGAAACTTCAAAAAGAATTCATTCTATTGGAAATTCGAAAGCCTAGTGCCCTTTTTAATAGACAAAAGTGATTGGAGGGCAACTAGCCCCCCCCCACGCCCATCATTCCCCCCAACACATCCAATCAAAATTTTGAGATAGCCATTTTGTTCACAGTAGTTGATTTCAACATAAACAATATGTTTTTTAGGAGGACACTCCCCCACAGCCATCAGGGCAAGGGTTTTAAGTTATGTCCTGAGGGCATATAAGGTTTTTATTGAAATCTTTGTCGTAGAAACTTGAAAAGGGGTTTATTCGATTTGAAATTCAAAGGGCTAGTACACTTTTCAATAGTCAAAAGTGATTTGAGGGCAACTAATCCCCCTATCACGCCCACCTTTTCCCCAAACACATCCAATCAAATTTTTTAGATAGCCATTTTATTCAACGTAGTTGAAAGTTTTGGAATTAGGTCTTTAAGGATGACAGCCCCTCCCCTCACAGCCCTCAAGGCAAGGGATGTAAGTTATACCCTGGGGGCATATAAAGTTTTTATTGAAAACGTTGTCGTAGAAACTTCAAAAGGGCTCATTCAATTGGAAATTGAAATGCCTAGTGCCTTTTTTAATAGTTGAAAGTGATTGGATAGCGACTACACCCCTCTCACGCCCACCATATTCCCGAAAACACATCCAATCAAAATTTTGAGATATCCATTTTGTTCAACGTAGTTGAAAGTACTGGAAATTAGGTCTATTAGGATGATAACCCCCTCAAAGCCCTCAGTGCAAGGGTTGTAAGTTATTCCCTGGGGGCATATAAAGTTTTTATAGAAGGCGTTGTCTTAAAAACTTCAAAAAGAATTCATTCCATTGGAAATTCGAAAGCCTAGTGCCCTTTTGAATAGCCAAAAGTGATTGGAGGGCAACTAGCCCCCCCCCACGCCCATCATTCCCCCAAACACATCCATGAGAAGGACACTCCCCCAAAACCCTCAGGGCAAGGATTATAAATTATGCCCTGGGGGCATATAAGGTTTTTATTGAAATCTTTGTCGTAGAAACTTGAAAAGGGGTTCATTCGATTTGAAATTCAAAGAGCTAGTACACTTTTCAATAGTCAAAAGCGATTTGAGGGCAACTAATCCCCCTATCACGCCCACCTTTTCCCCAAACACATCCAATCAAATTTTTTAGATAGTCATTTTATTCAACGTAGTTGAAAGATTTGGAAATTAGGTCTTTAAGAATGACAGCCCCTCCCCAACAGCCCTCAAGGCAAGGGATGTAAGTTATACCCTGGGGGCATATAAAGTTTTTATTGAAAGCGTTGTCCTAAAAACTTCAAAAGGGCTCATTCAATTGGAAATTGAAATGACTAGTGCCTTTTTTAATAGTTGAAAGTGATTGGATAGTGACTACGCCTCTCTCACGCCCACCATTTTCCCGAAAACACATCCAATCAAAATTTTGAGATAACCATTTTGTTCAGCGTAGTTGATTTCCAGATAGAAATTATGTTTTTGAGGACAGTCCCCCACAGTCCTTAGGGCAAGGGTTGTAAGTTATGCCCTGGGGGCATATAAGGTTTTTTATAGAAGGCGTTGTCGTCGAAACTTCAAAAAAGGCTCATTCAATTGGAAATTCAAAGGGCTAGTGCCCTTTTTAATAGTCGAAAGTGATTAGTGGGCAACTAACCCGCAGCTCACGCCCACCTTTTCCCCAAACACATCGAATCAAAACTTTGAGATAGCCATTTTATTCAACGTAGTTTTAAGTTCTGGAAATTAGATGTTTGAGGATGACTACCCCCCCACAGCCCTCAGGGCAAGGGTTGTAAATTATGCCCAGGGGGCATATATGGTTTTTATATAACGCGTTTTCGTAGAAACTTCGAAGAGGGCTCATTCGATTGGAGATTAAAATGGCTAGTGCCTTTTTTAATAGTCGAATGTGATTGGAAAGCAACTAACACCCCTTCCACGCCAACCATTTTCCCAAACACATCCAATAAAGATTTTGAGGTAGCCATTTTGTTCCACGCAGTTCAAAGTTCAGGAAATTATACCTTTGAGCACTACCCCCACATTCTTCAGGGCAAGGGTTATAAGTTATGCCTTGGGGGCGTAAAAGGTTTTTATTGAAATCTTTGTCGTAGAAACTTGAAAAAGGGCTCACTCGATTGGAAATTCAAAGGGCTAGTGCCCTATTTAATAGTTGACAGTGATTTGAGGGCAACTAACCCCCCTCTCACGCCCTTCTTTTCCCCAAACACATCCAATCAATAATTTAGATAGCCATTTTTTTCAACGTAGTTGAAAGTTTTGGGAATTAGGTCTTTAAGGAAGACAACCCCCCCCCCCCCACAGCCTTCAGGATAAGGGTTGTAAATTATGCCCCTGGGGGCATGTAAGGTTTTTTATAGAAAGCGTTGTCGTAGAAACTGTAAAAAAGGCTCATTCGATGGGAAATTCAAAGGGCTAGTGTCCTTTTTAATGGTCGAAAGTGATTAAAGGGCAACTAACACCCCTCTCACACCCACCTTTTCCCCAAGCACATATAATCAAAATTTTGAGATAGCCATTTTGTTCAACATAGTTGAAAGTTCTTGAAATTAGGTCTTTTAGGATGATAATCCCCTCAGAGCCCTCAGTGCAAGGGTTGTAAGTTATGCCCTGGGGGCATATAAAGCTTATATAGAAAGTCGTTATAGAAATTCCAAAAAGAGCTTATTTGATTGGAAATTGAAATTGCCCTTTTTAATAGTCGAAAGTGAGTGGAGAGTAATTAACCCCCCTTATACGCCCACCATTTCCCCATAAACATTCAATCAAAGTTTAGAGATAGCCATTTTGTTCAACGTAGTTGAAAGTTCTGGAAATTATGTATTTAAGGATGATAAATCCCCCAGAGCTCCAAGGGCAAAGGTTGTAAGTTCTGCCCTGGGGGCATATAAGGTTTTTATAGATAGAGTTGTCGTAAAACTTCAAAAACCCTTTGTAATAGTTGAAAGTGATTGGCGGGTAACTAACTCTTTCCTCCAAACACATCCAGTCAAAATTTTCAGATAGTCGTGTTCAACGTAGTAGAAAGTTATGGAAATTAGGTCTTTGAGAATGACACACCCCAGCACTCAGGGCAAGGGTTGTAAGCTATGCCATGGCGGCATATAAGATTTTTATTGAAAGTTTTGTCGTAGAAACTTCAAAAGGGCTCATTTGATTGGAAATTGAAAGAGCTAGGGCCATTTTTAATAGTTGAAAGTGATTGGAGAGCGACTACCACCCCTCTCAGACCCACCATTTCCGCAAACACATCCAATCAAAATTTTGAGATAGCCATTTTGTTTAACGTAGTTCAAAGTTCTGGAAATTCGGTCTTAGAGGATGACAACCACCCTAAGACACCTTAGGGTAAGGGTTGTAATTTATGCCCTGGGGGCATATAAGGTGTTTATAGAAAGCGTTATCGTTTCCACAAGGACTCATTCGATTCGAAGTCGAAAGCCCTAGTGCCATTTTTAATAGTCAAAAGTGATTGAAAGGCTTGACATTTTTATAGTAAAGATCGATGCGGGTATAATGTATTATTTTTGTTGTTGTTGTTGTTTAGACCAAGGCACTTCGTATGGAAGGAGTTGTCGTGGGAACTTCGAAAAGGGCTCATTCGATTGAAAATAAAAAAGGGCTGATGCCCTTTTAATAGTGACAAGCGATTGGAGGGCAACTAATCCCCCTTCCACTCCCACCCTCCCAATTGCCCATTATGTTTAAAAACTAAATATTGCCTTAAGATTAAATCAAAATTCGCTGTGATATTGCTAATTACAAATAATGCATCTCAGCATTATCCCAAGAAGGACTGAGGGTATTATGTTCAAACTTTCGGGGCTACTTCTGCTCTTAAAATTTAACCAAATCAAAATAACGTGAGCGTATCCAAGCTATTAAAGAAAGTAAACAGATTTTTTTGTGAATGGTATCAAGTTTTCCATTTCAGGTCAACTAGAGGAGGTATGAAACTAGATTAAACAGTACTATTTGTGTCGCAGATTTTTAAAAGGGTGTATGTTGTTAAATACTGCTGAAAATTTTTCTCCAGTACACGATTAGCAGACCAAACTATAAATACTTTAAAAAATGGAAAGATTTGAAGTATTATTTTCTTTTTTCCTGAACACACGATATGAATATAAAAAATAAAGAAATTAACTAAAAAAAACTTCTTCCACAGAATAAGTTTTCCAAGGAAAAGTAAAGAACCCCATTAAACAAAAAATGAGCAAAAATAAAATCAAATAATCTACCAAATCTGAAAGTACCACAAATCAGCATCGATAAATAAATGCAACCTAAAACGAACAGAAATTACAAAAATTAACCGAGTCAAACTCAAACGAGCAGAAATTAACATAACTTGGGCTCAAAACCCCTATGCCTTCCCAAGGTCAGAACAAAATTTGCACTTTACGGAAAAAATACAAATGAATGTGCATTGTCAGTTTAATACACATATACTGATATTTAGTAATCAAAAAGTTAATATTATTTTATTTATTAAAGTTATAAAAGTAAAAACATTTATATTAATTTCCCTAAGAATCTTGTTCCATTTCAGGAGGACCAAGCAATTGCCTCGTTGACAATTTGTAAAAAAGGCATTTGTCAATGACAGTGAAAATGATGATTTATTGCTAGTAATACGAAATCCAGTTGTTAGCGACTATTCAAATATACACACTCGAGAATAAACCGGTTCTATCGGTCTGCATCAAAGAGACAATTAGCTTTCAATCAGTGGAAGACAAGTGACGGGTAACAGAATACATTGGACTTATATAATTTAATTTGGGCTATATATTTGCACATAAGGGGGGATGGGGGTGAAGTATTTGGACAGGGTGAAGTTAGAAAACAATTATTACTTCATAATTTGCAGAAAAGTTGCAGCTAACAAATTTTGTATGCAGACCCGATATAATTTACCCCCCCCCCCCCTACTGTGCAAATATGTAGCCCAAATTTGTTCCTAAAGTATTATATTTTCTTCATATTTTGGTATATTTCATTGGGATTAACCTAATTTCGTTTCTCGAGTATGTACCATTATGTACAACATTAAATAATCAGTAATAAGCGATATAAACATCAAAAAATAATATTAAAAATTGTAAGCAGTTGAATAGTCAAACGTGTGCGAAAATTTACGCCACCGGGTGAATTATTTCACGACCGTCATGCAAAAAGTCTATAAATACGTCTACAAAGTAAATTCTATAATTTAATTTACTGAATAAAATTTAGTATATGCGCAAGGTCATTAAATATAGTAAAATTACTAAACTAGTAAAGCAAACCATATAATCGTAGGCAGCGCAATAGCGCTGCCTAAGTAAAGAACGATGTTGGCACAATGTATTATTTATTTTTTTGTTTTCCATACCAGGGCAATTCGTATCGAAGGAGTTGTCGTAGAAACTTCGAAAAGGGCTCATTCGATTGGAAATTGCAGTGGCTAGTTCCCTTTTTAATAATCGAAAAATATTGAAGGGCAACTAACCCCCCCCCCCCCACGTCCATCATTCCCCCAAAAACATCCAATCAAAATTTAGAGATCCATTTAGTTCAGCGTAGTTGATTTCCAATATAGAAAATATATTTTTGAGGAGGACACTCCCCCACAACTCTCAGGGCAAGGGTTTTAAGTTTTGCCCTGGGGGCATATAAGAATGATGTTGGCACAATGTATTATTTATTATTTTTTTCCTTTCGAGCAGGGCATTCCGTATTGAAGAAGTTGCCACAGAAACATCGAAATGGGTTCATTCAATTGGAAATTGAAGTGGCTTATGGCCTTTTTAATAGTCGAAAGTGATCGGAAGGCGAACAACAGCCCGTCCTCGCCTACCATTTCCCGAAACACATCCAATAAAAATTTGGAGATATTCATTTTGTTCAGCGTAGTTGATTTCCACATAGAAATTATGTTTTTGAGGAGGACACTCCCCCACAGCTTTCAGGGCAAGGGTTGTAAATTATGCTCTGGGGGCATAAAAGGTTTTTATAGAAGGCGTTGTCGTAAAAACTTAAAAAGGCTCATTCGATTGGAAATTCAAAGGACAAGTGCCCTTTTTAATGGTCAAAAGTGATTGGAGGGCAACTAACCCCCCTCTCACGCCCATCTTTTCTCCAAACACATAAAATCAAAATTTTGAGATAGCCAATTTATTCCCAGTAGTTTTAAGTTCTGGAAATTAGGTCTTTGAGGATGAAACCCCCCCCCCCCCCACAGCCCTCAGGGCAAGGGTTGTAAGTTATGCCCTGGGGGCATATAAGGTTTTTATAGATGACGTTGTTTTGTAGGAACTTCAAAAAGGGATCATTTGATTGGAAAATGAAATGGCTAGTGCCCTTTTTAATAGTCGAAAGTGATTGGAAGGCAACTAACACCCCTTTCACGCCCACCTTTTCCCCAAACACATCCAATCAAAATTTTAAGATAGCCATTTTGTTCCAAGCAGTTTAAAGTTCAGGATCTCATACCTTTGAGCAGGACAATCCCCCCACAGTCTTCAGGGCAAAGGTTATAAGTTATGCCCTGGGGGCATATAAGTTTTTATTGAAATTTTTGTCGTAGAAACTTGAAAAAGGGCTCATTCGATTGGAAATTCAAAGGTCTAGTGCCATTTTTAATAGTCTAGAAAGTTATTGGAGGGCAACTAACCCCCCTCGCATGACCACCAGTTCCCCAAATAAATACGCTCAAAATTTTTAGATAGTTATCTTATTCAGTGTATCTGTATATTCGGGGGACAAGGTTTTTATAGATGACAGCTCCTCCCCCCACAGCCCTTGGGGCAAGGGGTTTAAATTGCGCCCTGGGGGCATATAAAGTTTTTATTGAAAGTTGCTTTAGAAATTTCAAAAAGGGCTCATTTGATTGGAAATTGAAAGGTCTAGTGCCCTTTTTAAAAGTCGAAAGTAAGTGGAGAGTAATTAACCCCTCTCTTACGCCCACCATTTCCCCAAACACATTCAATCAAAGTTTAGAGATAGCCATTTTGTTCAACGTAGTTGAAAGTTCTGGAAATTATGTATTTGAGGAAGAAAAGTCCCCAAGAGCCCCCAGGGCAAGGGTTGTAAGTTATGCCCTGGGAGAATCTATGGTTTTTATTGAAAGCGTTGTCGTAGAAACGTCAAAAGGGCTCATTTGATTGGAAATCGAAAGGGCTAGTGCCTTTTTTTTATAAGGTTTTTATAGATAGCGTTGTCGTAAAAATTTCAAAAGGGGCTAATTCACTTCGAAATTGAGAGGGCTAGTGACCTTTTTAATAGTCGAAAGTGACTGGAGGCTAAATAACCCCCCTCTCACACCCACCAATCCCCCAAACATATCCAATCAACATTTTCAGATGGCCATTTTGTTCTGGAAATTAGGTGTTTGAGGATGACAAATCCCCCCCCTAACCCTCAGGGCAAGGTTGCAAGTTATACCCTGGGGGCATATAAGATTTTATTGAAATCGTTGTCGTAGAAACTTCAAAGGGCTCATTTGATTGGAAATTGAATGGGTTAGTGGCTTTTTTAATAGTTGAAAGTGATTGAAGAGCATCTAACGCCCCTGTCACGCCCAGCATTTTCCAAAACACATCCAATCACAATTTTGAGACAGCCATTTTGTTTAACGTAGTTGAAAGTTCTGGAAATTAGGTCTTTGAGGATGACAACCATCCTCACAGCCCTTAGGGTAAGGGTTGTAATTTATGCCCTGTGGGCATATAAGGTGTTTATAGACAGCGTTGTCATAGAAACTCAAAAAGAGCTCATTCGATTGGAAATCGAAAGACCTAGTGCCCTTTTTAATTAAAACCCCTGTGCCTTCCCAAGGCCAGAACATAATTTGCTAAAATACTGAAAAAGATACAAATGAATGTGCATTGTCAGTTTGATATACATATACTGATATTTAGTAATCAAAATGCTAATATTATTTGATTTATTAAAGGTATAAAAGTAAAAAATTTAAATTTTTTCTGTAAAGTGCAAATTAGGTTCTGGCCTTTGGAAGGCATAGGGGTTTTGCACCAAACTTATGTTAATTTCTGCTCGTTTTGAATTTGACTCTGTTATTTATTGTAATTTCTGTTCGTTTTGGGTTTGATTTTTGCTCATTTTTGGTTTAATGGAGTTCTCTACTTTTCTTTGAAAAACTTATTTTGTGGATAGTTTTTTTTAATTAATCCATACATAGATAAAGTATAAAGGTCTATAAATATGTTTGCAAAGTGAAAGTATAGAGTTTCATTTACTAAATATAATCTATTTTAAATACAATGTCATTAAATATAATCTAATTAGATAAAATAGTAAAGTAAAGAATATAAAGTATATAATGCGTACACAAAGTAAATTACAAAATAATAAAAGAAAAGAAAAGAATTCGTTTTCAAAACAAGTATAAAAAGTCAATAAATGCGCGTACAGTGTAAAGTATATAATCTAATTTACTAAATATAACCTGAAATAAAAATAATCTAAGGTACTAAAATAGCAAAAAAAGCATATAAAGTATGTAATACATATATAATGCAAAGTATGTAATAATAAAGCAAATAATTTTTTAATATATATATATATATATATATATATATATAATTATATATATATATATATATATGTATATATATATATATATATATATATATATATATATATATATATATATATATATATATGAATTTTCAAAATTGGTGAATGTCCGAAATATTAGCCTACCATCAACGACACCAGGGCCTGATCTAGAAATTCGTCCCTTTTTAAAAGCTTAAATAGAGATTATCCCTTTGAAAATCATGAATCTAGCTTAGATAAATGAAGTGTTTCCCAAAACCGGAAAAAGAGGAGAAAGAATTATATTCCCTAAGCCTAGAAGAGATTGACGATGTTAAAGAATCCTCAATTTAATACATTCCCATCGGCAGTTGGAACGTATGGTGAAAAGAACTGGAGTATGACGTGGAGAACAGATAATGAATAATGAACATCCCCTATGGGTTCCAAAGGAAAAAAAAGCACCATTGACTATCTTATACTCCTGAAGCAAAGTGCAATGTGTTTGCAAAACACAGTAGCCTATACATGATTGCCTAAATTACCTACATGATTTAATATACCTACAAGATAAGAAAACCCAAACTGAGCACTTGAAGAAGAACTTTGTGAGACGCTGCACGTTTAGTTGGAATAGTTTACGGAAGGGGTAACTCTGAAATCCTGTCAATTGGCTAAAAAAAACAAGCATAACTAAGTGGCTGACGGTTCTTTTCTTTTTTTTTGGGGGGGGGGGGGTAAAACGCTATACAAATTAATGTAAAAAAGTAACTGGCACAGATAGAGGTGATTTATCAAAAGCCAGCATGAAACGTAAAATAGGGGATCCACAAGGCTCCACTTTTAGAGCTATACTGTACATTACCACCGAGATAAACAGTACAATAGAGGAATATATTTACTTGGATATAATATTTGCGAATGATAATAACATATGGGTCAGAGGAACATCACAATCAGAAGCTGAAAAAGTAAATGAGGATAAAGCACTAGAGTTTAGTAAAGTGCGAAGTTGATAAGCTTCTTAGTTTTTGTCTTTGTGGACAATGCATGCGAAACAGGCAGAACTTCTGTCTTGTATCTTCGCGAATAAATTAACCCTAACATTAATTGGGTTACCTCCTCTTGTATAAGGCGTTTAAATATTGTGAATATTATGATTATTTTAAATTAAATTATATATATATATATATATATATATATATATATATATATATATATATATATATATATATATATATATATATATATATATATATATATATATATATATATATATATTATATATATATATTATATGACTGTTCCAAATTGGGCTTTAAAGAAGACTTCTCGTCTGAATATGATCAATAATATGTTACACCCAAAGTAAAATATGCTCTTTCTCCTATTTAGCATTTTTAAATGTGTATACACAACTGACCACCCTTCATACGCTTTAAGTAATCAGTCACGTAGGTTTTACTTAATAAATTCCTGATTTTATAAATCAAATTATTTCCAGGAAAATCAAAGGTAGTGTTCTAACGAAGCGACCTCTTCTAGCAGAATTCTCGCAGAGTCGTGATATTTTCTGCTTACAGGAGAATTTTTCTCTCAAAAGAGAGGCTCGATTTACTTGAGCTGAATGGTTGGAATGAACGTTTTGTATCTCAAGTGGCTAGTACTGGAAGAGGCCAGCCATCTGGTGACGTCGCAGTTTTAGTAACAGCTTATCACATGCCAATAATTTATGCTTCCACGGAACTTTTTGTCGAAGTGAAAATCAATAGCATAATTGTATATTCTTTTTACTTGCCAACTGATTATTAAGATGAAAAGTCTGACAGGAAATTCAGCATGCCATGTATAAAACTTGCTAAATCTGTCTCAGGTGGCATCAGTTGTGGATCCAAACTTAATTCTAAGTGTGCATCTCATTGTAATCTAAAAGATCAATCTGGCTTTCAAGCTCATTTACTTCTTTTTTTGGGTAAGGATCTCGATTATATAATAAATAACATTGACTTCACAGACGTTCACATCTCGGGCTCAACCTCGTGTCTGGAATTCTTCCTGACTGACCTCGATTACATACTAAAAGACATTGACTTAACAGACGTTTACAGCTCGGGCTCAACCTCGTGTCTGGAATTCTTCCTGACTGACCTCGATTATATATTAAATGACATTGTCTTCACAGACTTTCACAACTTGGGTATAACTTCGTGTCTGGAATTCTTCCTGACTGACCTCGATTATATTATAAATGAAATTGACTTCATAGAAATTCACAACTTGGGGTCAACTTCGTGTCTGGAATTCTTCCTGACTGACCTCGATTATATAATATATGACATTGACTTCACAGACGCTGACAACTCGGACTCAACCTCGTGTCTGGAATTCTTCCTGTCTGATCTCGATTATATAATAAATGACATTGACTTCACAGACATTCACAACTCGGGTTCAGCCTCGTGTCTGGAATTCTTCCTGACTAACCTCGATTATATAATAAATGACATTAACTTCACAGACATTCACAACTCGGGCTGAACATCGTGTCTGGAATTCTTCCTGACTAACATTAACTTATCTAGAGTAGATTGCATATATTAAATTCTACGAGACGTATACACCTTTTCAAAGAGAGTGAGTACCCCCTCACATGGCCTTATACTTCTACGAGACGTATACACCTTTTCAAAGAGTCAGTAATCCCTCGCACAGTTTCACGTCCACATTGCAAAAAGCATGCAAAACCTATAAAGTGATTAAATACGTTTTGAAACTACATGCTATTTGCTTGCTTTATGTTCCCTTGGTACCTTTCCAAACAAAGTGAAAAAAACATGTCTAGCAACTTCGTTCATCATGATAGTGCATAAGGGTTGAAACCTACGCCTGAGGCACTACAGTTTGACATGCATATTGTAAAAAAAAGCCAGCAGTACGAGCGGGGATTCCCCTTGCAAAAAGCGATATATTTTTTGGACAATTGCCTTAACTCGAGAGTAGTTTGATTAAGAATGTAATATGTCTAGAATTGATGCCAATATGCTGTTGAATCATCTACCAAAAAAATAACTATTTACAAAAAAAGGGTTTAGCATTTGCGAATTGAACTCTATGAACGATATTAATTAATGTTTGAATAATAGGAGCGTGAATGATTCTAATTAAAGATTGGATCGTATGAAGGTAGAGAAAAAAAAGGGATAAGGAATTCGCAAATTGGACTATACAACGATCTTATTTGAATAATAGGGAAAAAAACAGAGCTAGATAGTATTTGCGAATTGGATTGTATGAAGGTGGAGAAAAAAAGGATTAAACTAATTAGCATTTAAGGTATCCCCGAAGCGCTTGTTAATTCATACCTTATTTATTTTAAATTTGGAACAAAATACATCTATGAAAATGGTTAATGATGATAGAATGAAATTGCGAGTTGGCCTAGCTCTACTACTCCAATGTGTTTTCTATAATACACAAATGTTGTTTAAACAGTGATGTCAGTTTAAAATAGAGTCTAACGTTATAGTATAATAAAAGTTGATACTAAGAGAGATGTAGATGGAAAGAAAAGAATTTTAATAATGAAATTCAGAACAAACCATAGAAATCCTTGCAAATCAAGTAGTAAGGTGTATGTGAGTACGAACCATCAAGGCTCATAAGCACCAACGACCCTAACCAGCAGAGATATCACCCCCCCCAAAGGTTCGCTATCCCCAAACTCAAAGGGCACCCGTTCACTCCAGCTTTTTGCCCCCCCCCCATTTTTTGTGAGAATTTTTTTTTATTTTTTTTTTATTTTATTTTTTTTGAAATGATATAATTTTTCAACTTTTTTGTTTATATGTCTTCGAATGAGATGAAACATACTTGAAATGACAGTAAGGAATTAAATTTCTTTGGAGTACCGAAAAAATTCAACTCTTATGTTGGTGGATTGGATTTCTTTCGTTGAAATGCAAGAGTTGGAATATTTCAGTAGTGTTTTGTCGTGGTTTACCTTGTCACACTTACATTCTCTTGATTTTTCAAAGTTCATTTTGAATTTCTTTCGTTGAAATGCAAGAGTTGGAATATTTCAGTAGTGTTTTGTTGTGGTTTACCTTGTCAAACCTACATTCTCTTGGTTTTTCAAAGTGCATTTTGGATTTCTTTCGATGAAATGCAAGAGTTAGAATATTTCAGTAGTGTTTTGTCGTGATTTACCTTGTCACACTTACATTCTCTTGATTCTTCAGAGTTCATTTTGGATATTTTTTGTTGAAATACAAGAGTTTGAATATTTCAGTAATGTTTTTTTATGGTTTATATTGTCACATTTACATTCTATTGATTTTTCAAAGTTCATTTTTAAATTTGCGTCGTTGAAATGTAAGAGTTGGAATATTTCAGTAGTGTTTTGTCTTGGTTTACATTGCCACAGTTACATTCTCTTGCTTTTTCAATGTTCATTTTGGATTTCTTTCGTTGAAATGCGAGAGTTGAATATTTCAGTAGTGTTTTATCGTGGTTTACCTTGTCACACTTACATCCCCTTGATTTTTCAAAGTTCATTTTGGATTTCTTTCATTGAAATACAAGAGTTGGAATATTTCAGTTGTTTTGTTATGGTTTACCTTCTCACAGTTACATTCTATTGATTTTTCAAAGTTCACTTTTGGTATCAGTTTGATTGAATTCTATATCATCAACCCTTTCTTGAATACACGGGGTAAAATTGACAAACTCTAAGTATTGGATTGATTAAATTCTATATCAACAACCCTTTCTCGAATATATGGGATAGAATTGAAAAAATCTAAGCGTCAGAGTGAATAAAATTTGTATATCAACATCTATTGTCAGATACATCCAATATAATTGACAAAATCTAAGTATCAGAGTGAATAAATGCATTATCAAAATCATTTGTCGGATATATCAGTTAAAATTGACATGTCGGATAAAATTGACAAAATCTAAGTGTCAGAGTGAATAATTTTTTTTTATCAACATCCTTTGTCAGATACATCCAATTTAACTGACATAATCTAAGTGTCAGACTGAATAATTTTTTTATCAACATCCTTTGTCAGGTGCATCAAATAAAATTGATAAAGTCTAAGTATCAGAGTGATTAAATGCTTTATCAATAACCTTTGTTGAATATTTCGAATAAAATCTAAGTATCAGATTGATTAAATTCTATATCAGCATCCTTTGCTCAGATACATGGGATAAAATATCGGATAAAATTGACAAAATCTAAGTATCGGATTAATTAAATTCTATATCAAGATCTATTTCTCAGGTACATGGGAATAAAATTGACAAAATCTAAGTATCAGATTGATTAAATTCTATATCAGCATCCCTTTCTCGGGTACATGGGATAAAATTGACAAAATCTAAGTATCAGAGTGAATAATTTATTTTTTATCAACATCTTTTATCAGTTAAAACAATTATAATTAACAAAATCTAATTATCAGAGTGAATAAATGCTTTTTCAGCATCCTTTGTCGGATATGTTGAATAAAGTTATGCAGAGTCGATATAGCTTTATTTCATTTTTTAAGGTTAATTTAGCCGAGGTTACGTGCACGCACGTAACCTCGTTTAAATTAACCTTAAAAAATGAAATAAAGCTATGTCGACTTTGCATATTTTATTCAACATATCCGACAAAGGATGCTGAAAAAGCATTTATTCACTCTAATAATTAGATTTTGTAAATTATAATTGTTGTAACTGATAAAAGATGTTGATAAAAAATAAATTATTCACTCTGATACTTAGATTTTGTCAATTTTATTCCATGTATCCGAGAAAAGGATGCTGATATAGAATTTAGTCACTCTGTTACTTAGATTTTGTCAATTTTATCCGACATATCCGATAAAGGATGTTGTTAAAGCATTCATTCATTCTTAAACTTAGATTTTTTCTATCTTACTTGAAGTATATAACAAAGTATTTTTATAAAAAAAAATTATTCCCTCGGAAACTAGGATTCTGTCAATTTTTTCTGACGTATCTGACAAAAGATGCTGATAAATAAAATTTATTCACTCCAAGATTTAGATTTTTTTAACTTTTTAATATGTATCCGAGAAATGGATTTCGATATAGAATTTAATCACTCTTATACTTAGATTTTGAGAAATTGCTGTATTGTCTGTATAGGAAGCGACTTAAATCGATAGTGAATGTTAATAAAGATTTTTTTAGATTTTAGTTTTCATAGATTCCTTAATTAATTTTTCGTATTGTGTATCCAATAAGTGAGTTAAAGAATGAGTTTTTTACTTACTTACTTACTTGCAATTTTCTCATAATGACATAATGACATATTCATCTATGGATATTGATAAACAATTTATTCATTCCAATACTTAGATTATGAGTTTGTTATCCCATGTACTTGAGAAACTGATGTTGATATGAAATTTTATCTATGTGATGCTTATATTTTTTAAATTTTATCCGATGTGTTTTCCTAAATATCCGAGAAAAGGATACTTATATAGAATTTACTCATCTGATACTTAGATTTTGTCAATTTTATCCGACATATCCGATAAAGGATGTTGTTAAAGCATTTATTCATTGTGAAATTTAGATTTTGTCAATTTTATCTCTTGTATCCGAGAAAGGGATTTTGATTTGGAATTGAATCACTCTCATGCTTAGATTCTGTGATTTTTATCTGTCATATCCGACAAAGGATGTCGATAATAAATCTTATCAATTGTATACTTAGAATCTGTTAACTTTATCACATGTATCCAAGAAAAGGATGCTCATATAAACGTTAATAACTCTGATACTTAGATTTTGTCAATTTTATCCAACATGTCCAACATAGAATGTTGTTTCATACTGAAATTTAGATTATGTAAATTTTATTTGATGTATCTGACAAAAAATATTGATATGAAAAAATTTATTCACTCTGACACTTATATTTTATCAATTTTATTCGATGTATCTGGCAAAGGATGTTGATAAAAAAAAATTATTCACTCTGATACTTAAATTTTGTCAATTTTATCCGACATATCCGAGAAAGGATGTTGATAATGAATCTATCCATTCTGAAATTAAGATTTTGTCAATTTTATTTGATGTATCTTACAAAGGATGTTGATAAAAAAATTTATTCACTCTGATACTTAGATTCTGTCAATTTTATCCTATGTATCTGAGAAAAGGATGTTGATATAGATTTTAGTCACTCTGATACTTAGATTTTGTCAATTTTATCCGACATATCTGATAAAGGATGTTGTTAAAGCGTTTATTCATTCTGATTGTATCCAACATGTCCGACATATGATGTTGTTTCATACTGAAATTTAGATTATGTCAATTTTATTTGATGTATCTGACAAAGAATGTTGATATGAAAAAATTTATTCACTCTGACACTTATATTTTATCAATTTTATTCGATGTATCTGGCAAAGGATGTTGATAAAAAAAAATATTCACTCTGATACTTAAATTTTGTCAATTTTATCCGACATATCCGAGAAAGGATGTTGATAATGAATTTATTCATTCTGAAATTAAGATTTTGTCGATTTTATTTGATGTATCTGACAAAGCATGTTGATAAAAAATTTATTCACTCTGACACTTAGAATCTGTCAATTTTATCCTTTGTATCCGAGAAAAAGATGTTGATATCGAATTTGGCCACTCCGTTACTTAAATTTTGTCAATTCTATCCAATATATCCGACAAAGTATGTTGTTATAGAATTTGTACATTCTGATACATATATTTCGTTTATTTTATTTAAAGTATCTAACAAAGGATGCTGATAAAAAAAATTATTCACTCTGAAACTTATATTTTACCCATTTTATTCGATGTATATGACAAAGAATGTTGTTAAAAAAATTTATTCACTCTGATACTTAGATTGTGTCAATTTTATCCGACATATCTGACAAAAGATGTTGATAATGAATTTATTCACTCTGATACTTAGATTTTGTCAATTTTATTCGATGTATCTGGTAAATGATGTTGATAAAAAAACTATTCACTCTGATACTTAGAATTTGTCAATTTTATCCTATGTATCCGAGCAAAGGATGTTGATATAGAATTTAGTCACTCTGGTACTTAGATTTTGTCAATTTTATCTGACATATCCGATAAAGGATGTTGTTAAAGAATTTATTCATTCTGAAATTTAGATTTTGTCAATTTTATTTTATGTATCTTACAAAGGATGTTGATTAAAAAAAAATTATTCACTCTGACACTCAGATTTTGTCAACGTTATCCGACATTTCCCATAAAGGATGCTGATAATAAATTTATTCATTCTGAAATTTAGATTTTGTCAATTTTATTTGATGTATCTGACAAAAGATGTTGATAAAAAAAATTTCACTCTGACACTTAAGTTTTCTAAATTTTATCCTATGTATTCAAGCAAAGGATTTTGATATAGAATTGAATTACTCTGATGCTTATATGTTGTCAACTTTTTCTGACATATCTGATAAAGGATGTTGATAATAAATTTATTCATTCTGAAATTTAGATTTCGTCAATTTTATTTGATGTATCTGACAAAGGATGTTGATAAGAAAATTCTTTCACTCTTACACTTGGATTATGTCAATTTTATCCTATTTATTCGTGAAAAGGATGATTATATAAAATTTAGTCAGTCTGGTGCTTACATTTTGTCAATTCTGTCTGAAATATCCGATAAAGGATGTTGTTAAAGCATTTATTCATCTGAAATTTAGATTTTGTCAATTTTATTTGATGTATCTGGCAAAGGATGTTGATAAAAAAATTTATTCACTCTGACACTTATATTTTATCAATTTTATTCGATGTATCTGGCAAAGGATGTTGTTTAAAAAAAACTATTCACTCTGATGCTTAGATTTTGTCAATTTTATCTGATATAACTGACAAAGGATGTTGATAATGAATTTGTTCACTCTGATACTTAGATTATGTCAATTTTATCAAATGTATCTGGCAAAGGATGTTGATAAAAAAAAATTATTCACTCTCACACTTAGAATTTGTCAATTTTGTCCTATGTTTCCAAGAAAAGGATGTTCATATAGAATTTACTCTCTCTGATACTCAGATTTTGTCAATTTCATCCGACATATCAAATAAAGTATGTTGCTAAGGAATTTATTAATTCTCAAATTTAGATTTTTTTAATTTTATTGATAAGTTTGACAAAGGATGTTGATAAAAAAAACTATTCACTCTGACACTTAGATTCTGTCAATTTTATCCGATGTATATGGTAAAGGATCTTGATAAAAACAATTTATTCACTCTAACACTTAGATTTTGTCAGCTTTTTCCCATGTATTCGAGAAAGGGTTGTTGATATAAAATCTAATCACTCTTATACTTAGATTTTGTGAATTTGCTGTATTGTCTGTCTAGGAAGCGACTTCAAACGATAATGAATGTTAATAAAGAATTTGTTCAATTTTTTTTTCATAATTTCCTTAATTAAATTTCTGTATTGTGTATCCAAGAGGAAAATTCAAGAAAGAGTTGATCACTTACTTACCTACTTACAATTTTTTCATAATGACATATCCAACAACGGATGTTGATAAAGAATTTATTCATTCTGATAGTATTTTCGTGTTTTTTTGCAAGCCATTCGTACTATACCTTAAACACATTCAGATATTTCCTTGATTAAAAAATTTTGTCCGACATATCCGACAAATAATGTTGATAAAGAATTTATTCAGGCTGATACGTAGATTTTGTCAATTTTATCCGATGTATCAGACAGATGATGTTGATAAGAAAATTGTTCACTCTAACACTTAGTTTTTGTCAATTATATTTGATGTATCTGACAAAAAATGTTGAGAAAAAAAGTTATTCACTCTGACACTTAGATTTTTCAATTTTATCCGACATGTCAATTTTAACTGACATATCCGACAAATGATGTTGATAATGCATTTATTCACTCTGGTACTTATATTTTATCACTTATATCTGATACACTCGACAAAGGATGCTGATAAAGCATTTATTCACTCTGATACTTAGATTTTGTCAATTATATTCGATGTATCTGACAATAGATGTTGATAAAAAATGTATTCACTCTGACGCTTAGATTTTTTCAATTTTATCCCATGTATTCGAGAAAGGGATGTTGATATAGAATTTAATCAATCTGATACTTAGATTTTGTCAATTTTATCCCTTGTCTTCGATAAATGATTATTGATATAGAATTGAATCAAACTGATACTAAGATTTTGTCAATTTTATCCAATATACCCGACAAATGATGTTGATAATGCATTTAGAGGATGTTGATAAAGCATTTATTCACTCTGATAGTTATATTTTACCAGTTTTATCCCATGTATCCGAGAAAGGGATGTTGATATAGAATTTAATCACTCTGATACTTAGATTTTATCCGAGATATCCAACAAAGGATGCTGATAAAGCATTGAATCACTCTGATACTTAGATTTTGTCAATTTTATTCGATGTATCTGACAGATGATGTTGATAAAAAAATTATTCACTCAAACACTTAGATTTTGTCAATTATATTGGATGTATCTGACAAAGGATGTTGATAAAAAAAAATTATTCACTCTGACACTTAGATTTTGTCAATTTTATCCGACATGTCAATTTTAACTGACATATCCGACAAATGATGTTGATAATGCATTTATTCACTCAGACACTTAGATTTTGTCAATTATATTCGATGTATCTGACAATAGATGTTGATTAAAAAAATTTATTCACTCTGACGCTTAGATTTTTTCAATTTTCTCCCATGTATTCGAGAACGGGTTGTTGATATAGAATTTAATCAATCCGATACTTAGATTTTGTCAATTTTATCCCCTGTATTCGAGAAAGGGTTGATGATATAGAATTCAATCAAACTGATACCAAAAATGAACTTTGAAAAATCAATGGAATGTAACTGTGACAAAGTGAACCATAAAAAAAACACTACTGAAGTATTCCAACTCTTGCATTTCAATGAAAGAAATCAAAAATGAACCTTGAAAAATCAAGGGGATGTAAGAGTGAAAAGGTAAACCACGATAAAACACTACTGCAATATCCCAACTCTTGCATTTCTAGGAAAGAAATCCAAAATGAACTTTCAAAAATCAAGAAAATGTAAGTGTGACAGGGTAAACCACGACAAAACACTACTGAAATAATCCAACTCTCGCATTTCAAAGAAATAAATCAAAAATGAATTTTGAAAAATCATGCTAATTTAAGAGTGACAATGTAAACAAAGACAAAACACTACTGAAATATTCTAACTCTTGCATTTCTACGAAAGAAATCCAAAATGAACACTGAAAAATCGAAAGAATGTAACTTTGACAAGGTAAACCACGACAAAACACTACTGAAATAATCCAAGTCTGGTATTTCAATGAAAGAAGTCCAAAATGAACTTTGAAAAATCAAGAAATTGTAAGTGTAAAAAGGCAATTCACGACAAAACACTACTGAAATATTGAAACTCTTACATTTCAACGAAAGAAATCCAATCCACCAACATAAGAGTTGAATTTTTTCATACTCCAAAGAAATTTAATTCCTTACTGTCATTTCAAGTATGTTTCATCTCATTCGAAGACATGTAAAAAAAAAGTTGAAAAATTATATCATGTTAAAAATAATCATAAAAAAATAAAAAAATCATAAAAAAATGGGGGGGGGGCAAAAATTTGGAGTGAGGGGGCGCCCTTCGAGTTTGGGGATAAGGGACCTTTGGGTGGTTGATGTCTGCTGGTTAGGGTCGTTGGTGCTTATGATCCTTGATGGTTCGTACTCACATACACCTTACTACATGATTTGCAAGGATTTCTAAGGTTTGTTCTGAATTTCATTATTAAAATTCTTTTTCTTGCCATCTACATCTCTCTTAGTATCAACTTTTAGTATACTATAACGTTAGACTCTATTTTAAACTGACAACACTGTTTAAACACCACTTGTGTATTATACAGAACACATCGGAGAGGTAGAGCTAGGTCAACTCGTAATGTCATTCTATCATTATTAACCATTTTCATAGATTTATGTTGTTCCAAATTTATAATAAATAAGGTATGAATTAACAAGCCCTTTGGGGTTACCTTAACTGCTAATCAGTTTAATCCTTTTTTCTCCACCTTCATACAATCCAATTCGCAAATACTATCTAGCTCTGTTTTTTTCCCTATTGTTCAAATAAGATCGTTCGTTTAGTCCAATTTGCGAATTCCTTATCCCTTTTTTTTCTCCACTTTCATACGGTCCAATCATTAAATAGAATCATTCACGCTTCTATTATTCAAACGATGATTATTATCATTCATGGAGCTCAATTCGCAAATGCTAAACCCTTTTTTTGTAGATAGTGTTATTTTTTTGGTAAATGATTCAATAGCATATTGGTATCAATTCTAGACATGTTACATTCTTAATCAAACTACTCTCGAGTTAAGGTAATGGTCCAAAAAAATATACCGCTTTTTTACTGCTCGCTTTTTTTTCGCAATTTGCAAGTCGAACTTCATTGCCTCAGACGCAGGTTTCAAACCTTATACACTATCATAATGAGTGAAGTTTCTGGACATGTTATTTTTTCTTTTTTTTATCAATTTGTTTGGAAAGATAACAAGGGAACGTGAGGTAAGAAAATATCATGTAGTTTCAAAACGTGTTTAATCACTTTATAGGTTTTGCATGCTTTTTACAATGTGCACGAGAAACTGTGTGAAGGAGTACTGACTCTCTTTGTAAAGGTGTATACGTCTCGTAGAAGTATAAGGCCATGTGAGGGGGTACACTCTCTTTGAAAAGGTGTATACGTCTCGTAGAATTTAATATATGCAATCTACT
>NC_142794.1:98345242-98368545 GCF_049724085.1 Artemia sp. Qi Xiang Cuo | reverse complement strand
TAGCTATCAGACTTTTTAACTATTTTGAACAAAATTAATTTTTCAAAAATTAGATCAGTTTTCAGGGAAGGGGCATCTGAAAAGGGAAAGGGGGATTGTTTTCCCTCTGATCACTCTTCAGCATCCCTTTAAACATGCCCTGAAATTTTTAACTTGTTACCCTTATCCGGTCCTTAGGTATTGCTGATAGGCCCTTTTAACAACCAGTTACACAAAGTGAGATTTTTTTCTGTTTGGCATCCCTCTCAGCATTTCCTTAAAGCTTATCCTTAATAGGCCTATCCTAAGCTTTTTCAGAAACCCAGGACACAACATAAACCTTTTTCCAATAAAATATCTTTTATATAGACAATGTGTAACTTGCGTAGTTTACAGCTTTTGTTCCAGGGGTCTGGGGACTTATGTAAACCTCGGAGGCATATTTATTTAACATTGGGACTGTTTTGAACAAAATTATTATCTCGAATCTTGATCAGATATCTTTGGGGGGAAAACGCGGCAGGGGAGCTGGTTGCCGTCCAATCTCTTTGGACTTTTAAATAGGACACCAGAACTTTCAGTTTTCAATCGATTGAGCCCCCTTCAAAGTTTATGCGACTACCCCTTCCATAAGAAGTGGCTCTGAAAAAAAATATAATAAGAATACATCAAATCCTTATGGCTCTTTTCTATAAGCAACGATAAAGTGTTGCCTCTGATAGTTGAATATAGCCAATCAAATTAAGCTTTATTGAAGGAAATGTTGTCATTTTTGAATATAGTGCTCATATCATAGCTAAACCACCATGTTTTTTTTTGCAAAGATGGGCTAATATTAATTTGAAAGCTTTCTTTTCAAATGACCTCTTATTTTCCTTTCGATATTAAATAAATATTAAAACCATGTTTTATGATCATCAGTTCCCCTTAACAAAGTATATCCTGCTGAAATACATATATAAAAACACAATTGTGTTTTAATAGCATGCACACAACATTTTTTAATTAAATTTTATGATTTTTTTCTCTCTAGCATAATCCAATTTTATCTCAAAAGTCAACTTAATAAAAAGTGTACCCCTCTAGGGCAGACAGGGGTATTGAACTCCATTAAACTCTCTTTCAGTTTTTAGCATAAGATATTAAAGCGAACATTGTAAGAAATGGGACAATATCAACATCCCCTATTGAGTATTTTGAGAGCAATATTGAGTTTACCTAGCTTTCGAATAGTTTCAGAATCTTGGAAATTAACACAATTTTTGCTACATTGATCGTAGGGTTCTCAGTAGGAATACAGTTTTCATACGTTGTACATTGATGTCAAAAGTCACCGCTTGTAGATTATCCCACAACCAAGGTTGTATCAAGGATTTTTTTGGAGGGAGGGGGATTACAAAAGGAATTTTTTTAAGAGGGGTAAAAAAAACTTTAAAAAACGCAATTAAAAATGTTTTTATATTCATTTTTGTTACATTTCTACGAGTAGGACAAACATTACGGGGGGGGTCTAATCTCCTCCCCCCCTGGATACGGCCTTGCTTACTACTGTCTGGACAGAAGTCTGAATTCATTAATTTTACCTGCCCAGTCTTCAACAACCTCCATATTTTCAGGATCAACTATAGTGACCCGATTCAAAAATGAGGCAGTTTCATTCAACTCTTTTTTAATAAGTTTTCTCGGGTATTTCCAGAATGCTAATAGTTTTTATTCCGAACTATATATTTTTTCACATTCACCATACTTTTAATAAAAGTTATAATGTGTTTTTAATAGACTTAAAAGGTTTCTAAATGGTTTATTTTATCATTTACGCTATAGGTCATGGTAACACTTATTATCCTTTATTTCGTAAATCAGTTTTAAACTTTAATTATTTGGCTTATCGGAGCTCATATCGTGGGGGCATGAAACGGAGCACAATTTTGCGTGGATAATCTGATATTTTTTTATTCCACGGAATGTTACATCACTTGGTTACAAGAATGAAACAAGGTTACGCAACGACCAAAGTTTCCAAGTTGCATCTCTTGGGAACAAGACAGAAATATTTCTACAACAAAATGGGTTACTGTAAGAATTTTGTTGTCGAAGTTCGAAAATAAGCAATCGAAAATTTAAAAAAAATGAATTGCAAAGGTATTTATTGCAGAATTTTAAAGTCAACATGTCAGCCTCGTCGCTAAGATGGCGTTTGTTATACTTAAGGAAAATGTGGGTAGATCCTCATCAATAGATACGTGCTTTATCTTTGATCACATAAGCAGGAAATGGGGGCTGATTTTCGCCCCATGAAATATCAAGATTTTACTATTTCACCACGAAGTACCTAGAAAGTAAAAAAAAAAATGTCCCACTGCTGAACAGTGAAATTTCTAAGGTGTTGCCCAGTGTCTTGGTGGGCTGGGGAAGACAGTAAATTAAAAATAAGTTGAAGGAAGGCTATATATTTAGTATAAATGCTATTTAGAACATACAGATAAATAAATACAGAATGTAATCAGTTTTTTGACAGGGTTAAAGATACAAATCTTATGTGTAAATCTATATTAGTATTAATATTGAATATTATTAAAAAGTTTAGAGAAAGCATATCTGTATCTCAAGTTGAAAGAAATTGTTGGTAGAATTATATAAATTTTGGTAAGAAAACTATTTTATAAATAGGAAAGTCCAGAAAGAGATGTATTTTCTCTTTGTGGACTTTCTGGACACAAAGGGTGGAGGAATATTTTCGGCCTGTAGAAACCTTGCTCGTCTTCAAAGTGTATGGTACACATCTATGATATGATTCGAAGAAAGGTAACCATCTTCTAAATCTGAAAATCTTTCAGGAATTAATAGCTCATGTCCGAAGTGAAAGAAATACATTTGAATACTCGCATGATGAGTTGTTTACATGTGACCTTTATGAAGTTAACTACAGTGTAACCAGTTACTTGGTCTGAAGGGGCGCCACCTAAAAGTAAGAATCCGGCGAAAACTTCGTTTTTCTAGTGAAAATGCGCCAAATGAGCGAATTTTTCGCTCAAAAATGCGCCCATTTTAACATTTCAATGCGCAACCCCCCAAAAAAGTGCAAAAATGGCGCTATCCCAAGAAAATTACATGGACCCCTTCACTTATTGAATTAAGGCCAGAAAATGGGGAAGGATCGGGTCAGGTATAGGAAAAGTGTTTAGGATGTAAAATAGGATTACTACTCAAAACTCATTATTCTCGAGAGTAAATATGAAAAATAAATGCGTTCTCCAACGAAAATAAAAAGCGCCATCATAACTTAAAATGATCATAGAAATCTCGTTTCTAGATTCTCCCTAAAATTTTATATATTTACCAATAGTTTGCAGATCTTTAAAGTTTATATTTGGACAGCCCCCCCCCCCTTGAACAAAATTGTTTTTTTTTTTTACCTTAGATGAATACAGTTTGACATATTGGCTTAAATTTGCAGTCACCCGATAACTTAGTGTAGGCGAATGGTAGGAATAGCCATAATGATCTATAATGAAGTTGCCAGGATTGTTCAATATAGAGTCTACTTCAATCTGGGTTGTAAAATAAAGAATAATTCCTTCACTTAATTTGTCTGACTCAATTAATTAAGAGTCCAGAAATTTTCTGTCGTTTCAGACTTTCCAACCAAGGGGGAGGGCAGATGATTCAGAAATTATGAGATTGATTCATTTATGTGTTGGGGGAGGCTGCTAAATTATTAAAAAAAGAAGGGCAAATTGCGCGGGAAATATGAAACGTTTAAATTTTTTTCAAAATTAGGTAGAGGGGTTGCATACTCTTACTTATGGCTCTTTTTATGGCACTTTTATTTTAGGTTTTTATGGCACTTTTTATTTTCGTTGGAGAACGCATTTGTTTTTCATATTTACTTTCGAGAAGGATGTGTTTTGAGTAGTAATCATATTTTATACATCCAAAGCCACTTTTCCTATACCTGACCCGATCCTTCCCCGTTTCCTTATGCACCAGCCTGATATATTTTTACGTTTTTCATCAGAACATATTCCATTGGGTGAAACACTTGGAAATAGGCTGAATATACCTGTAGTTATAGCTGATCATTCTAGGATAGACTACATAGACTACAATGTTACAGAAGAATTATTTTCGAGGTGGGTAGGGATTTAAAAATTAAAAACTTTAAAACTAATCAATTTTTTTTTAAATTCATTTTTGTTACATTTTTATGAGTCGAACAAATATTTGTTTATTATTTTTTTGTTGGGGGGGGGGGTCAAACCCGCCGTGTCTAGGGCCTGTATACGGCCTTGGAAACTCCTGGAAATTTTAAAACTCCCCTTTTTATGTCAATGACAGAGTATGTTTTGTTTTGATGGCTCCCACTTATGAACTGTATATTTCAGATGATAAGCACTTGGTGTTTCGTGGCAATTCTTTGGCAACAAAAGCCACAGAAGCTTATATGAAATTGACAGGAGAAACATATCTTCGTAATTGTTTAGCAGAAGTGCTGGGAAAACTGATTGATGACACTTCGACTAGGGACTGTGAAGTTGACCCACTCAGAGTAACATCCCAAACATATCTAATGAGACAACAGGCCAATCTGCGCTCTGCCGTGGGCCAAGTATGGAGCCATGTCTTAGACTCTGTTCCTTATTTCCCTGGGTATGTATCAAATAGGATCATCATTTACACGTTTTCTATTAGTTTTATATATTTTACGTATTGCCTTAACTACCTGGCTTGTAATTTGAATTTAAATCCATCACATTGTGTACATTGTAAGGAGGGTGATCAACATCTCGACCATTTTCTCTGGGAGTGCCTGATAATTTCTGGTTTCAGGGGGAAATATTTAATTAAGAATCATTTGTAGAAACCCAACAACGATAATTTAAGTTGGTGTGTGTATGGATCACAATTTATATAATTATCCAGTATGATCTTTCCCTATCTCACCCATTATAAAAACCCGGACCGAGGTGCGAGTGCTCCAGAGAACGTTTTTGCAGATATGAACATAAGCGGCATTAGATCTTTTCACGGGTAGACAAAGAATAATCACATACGGAACAAGTACTGACAAAACCACTTAGCCGGCTCAACTAATAAGTGGACAATAAGTGCAGAAATAAGTGGGAGGAGCTTTTTGTTCGCACCGAGAATGAAGAGCCAGAAATCATCTGCGGTAAACTTACTGGTATATTATATAAACTGTGGTATGGATAAACGTTTGGAAAGAAGGCTAAGCTTATCCGATTGGTATTTTGTCTGTAGCTTAAGTATTTTTCGCCTTGTATTCTGTGTGCTTTTCTACTTTTTTTGTTGGCAGTTTCCTTGTTTTATATGTATACATTATTTTTGTATATGCTCCCTAGGCTTTTGAAACAAGCTGGTCTGTCTAACAATCTTTCTATCTGTTTATTGAAAAGTTATTGTCAGAATTTGACGAAAAAAAACCCGACAATTCACACTAATAGTACCATTACTACTACTAAGAACGCATCACAACATAAAGCCGCCTAAGGCCAACAAGGCTGTACACACTTCTCTTCTACTCCAATTTGTTCTAACTCACTCTTTCTAACAAACAGTTCGTGGTAGCGAACCATGAGTAAAAAGTAACCAGGGCATACCGCATAATAACCGAATAATAACGTAATTTATACCGAATAATAACCGAATATCGGTTGATAACAATCTGCAGATCAGAAGAAATTTCTTTTTATGGTGAGTCCAAATTAAAAAAAAAATTAATCAAGTTTCAAAGTATGCATCAAATCTGCGAGCCTGACAATATTTACTTTATTTTCGGAGAAGGGTGAAAACACCCCCAAAGGAGCAAGGGATCTTTGTGAAAATTACACCATCAAATTTAGCACAGAACCCGGTTTGTATGGGTTTCAAGCTTCTATTTACCAAAACTTAGAATTTCGTGTCTTTTTTTTGAAAAGGTAAATCACGGGAACGAGTTTTTTTTTTATTAAATAGCACGTGGTAACGAGCTGTAAGTAAGAAGTGACTTGACCCAAAAAGCAACCGAAACTCTAAAAAAACGATTTTGATTACAATTAATACATCAATAGAATTGGCTTTTCATGCCGATTCCAAATATTTGAAATTCAATAAGTGTAATGTTACTCATCAAAAGATAGGAGCCTGAGAAAATTTGCCTGATTTTTGAAAAAGTGGGAGAACCTCCAAAACGTCAAGCGAAAAATTATACCATCAGACTCGGCATATCAGAAAACTCTGCTATAGAGGTTTCAAGCTCCTATCTAAAAAATTATGGAATTTCGTATTTTTGGTCAGAAGAAAGATCATGGATGCGTGTGTAAACTTCTATTTAAGTTCTTTCTATATGCCCTTTTATATTGGCAGATGTAATGGTTTACGTAAATTCCAAAGATAGACGATAAACGTTGGTACATGGTCTTTATTAAATAACGTGAGAATACACATAGAGAAAATAAGGTAGCACAAGAACAACTAGCTAAGACGAAGGCGAGCGATGGACTCCCATTCCAAGTAGACACTTGGCCCCGACTCACTAATATCAGAAGTCCCTATGATTTGCTGTTCACTGTCCTGAGAATAAAAATTTCACAAGATAAGTTGTGGCCCTCCCGAAAGACCCCCTAGAGAAGCTATTGTTGACATATACATTGCTAACTCTGTTAATAACGAGACACCGGGAAAAGGCTTCTCGAATTTATGTTTCAAATACTTTACAGATTCTCCCCCTTGTTTTAAGTTAAATTTCCCAAATTTGGCTTATCCCCTTCTCATTAAACCCCCAATCTTTAATTGGATTCAAAACATTCCCTTCCCAAATCATTCACTTCTCGCCTACTAACATTCTACAGCATGAACTAGTATACAATTACATAATACAAACACTACACAATACTTGCATAAGTAAAAACTTACATAGTATAAACGAACCACACCAATAACAGTAGTCGGAAACTGGATATTTTAAAACTTCATTTTTCTTTGTATACTTTAAAATAGACTTGTTCCCCATACCCCTGAATTTGATGAGGACAAGGAAATTTGGGATTATGTATAAACTTTGAATTAGGGCAAAAGGAATGACCGGGAAAGGCTAATTAATCCTGAAAATACTAGCTACAAATAAATGAAGTTGCAGAAACTCCAAAAATCAAACCATGCAGCAATGACGTTAAGATATTATTCCCAATAAAATCCTCGGGGTTTTATTGCTGCGGAACGCCTCGGTTTAGACCTATTTGGTTTTTCTTTACTAGCTTGTGGTTCAACAAATGGCAGTGCTACTGGGGATTTCTCTACATTATTATTGGTGCTACTCTCCCGGACAGTATTACTTGTAGGACTAGTATGTTTCGACAAAATAGTAGATACATTAGTCATGTCATGGTGAGTATCCCCTGTGTTTACATCCACAAATAATGGGTTGATGGTATTGGACTCCTGGACTGTTAATTCCCCGTTTTGGCTTCTTGATTCTAAGTAGGCGGTGCTTGAGTTACCTTTATTCCTTAAACTTTGTTGCTGTGCTACTGGTACATCTATACATAAAGAAATTTCTTTTAAACGCTGACCTAAACGCCCAACATCATTTAATGTCTTTTCCGATTCTTTAGTGATTGGTTTATTACTTACATACTCAGAGTACTCTGGATTTTTTTGCAAGAAATACGGAGGGGTCTTTGACTGGTTTCATTAGTCTGATGTTTACTATTCTTCTGGTACCCTTTCCGTATAGTTCCTGTAGTAGGAAAACTTGGTTTGGTTGTATTACTTTCATTATTATATATGGACCGAGAAATTTTAATTTTAACCCTTTGCATGTCATATCCTGAACATAGGTAATGTCTCCCTCTTTCAACCTTGGAATTTTTGTGTTGTTTTTATTATATTGTCCGGCCTGAACTTCTCTTGATTTTTCGATTTCCTTGCGACAAACACTATGGAGGTAGAAAAGCTGTTGGACTTGGCTAGCTGCAAATTCTTCGTAACTGTTGAAGTCGTCCCGTCGCGGTCGCAGTAACTTTAAATCAAGATAGGAAATCGGTTGTCGACCGAACATAAGTTAGAATGGTTGAAATTTTGTGGTTGATGAACTAGCGCTATTGAGTACCAGTTGAATACTTGAAATATACTCCGACCAATTAGACTTGGATTCATAACAGTAGGCCTTGCATATGTTTTTGCACGCCTTTACTCGGTTTTCACATAAACCATTCGAAAATGGGTTATAGCCACTAGAAAATCGGTGATCAATCTTGTGCTTAGCACAGAAATCCTCCACCACTTTAGAACGGTAACTTGCATGTTTATCCGTGAGCAATATATCAAATAACCCAAAATAAGAAATAATTTTTTTATTTAAAAACTTCAAAATCGACTTTGCGGGAACATTCTTTACACTCTCAAGAACAACAACTTGCGGGAAATGTTCTAGAGATATGAGTCCCTAATCAATCCCGACCTCAGATTTCGGTAATGGTCCAGCAGTGCCCTTACTCAACATGTGCCCAACCCGCGACGGATATTCACTCTGACCTCACGCTGGAGGGGGGTTTTCATGGGATTTATTTTTCCGGAGACACAACTGACAATTTCTACAAACTATATCTACTCTTTTCCCCATATTTTTGAAATTACAATAAGCCTGAAGATTTTGTAGCGTCTTTTGGCTACTTAAATGTGCACTTATTAGGGGATGTTCATGAGCTAATTTAATCGTAGTGTCAATCAGCATTTCGGGGATCATCAGTTTTGGTGTTTGTGCACATTCTAGATCTCCATTCATACTGGATTTGCAGTACAATACACCATCACTCATGAACATTCCATCGACAAGATGTTTCAACCATGGTATTTTTTCCAATTTTGTCCTTGTTTCTTCAACAAGAACTTCATCCCAAGAGGCATCAAAACCGTCCTGCGATGCATCAACCTCATCTCGCGGGACATTAAAACCAGCTCCCTTTTCCTGGGTAGACAAACCGCCCTGCGAGGCATCAGTACCATCTCGCAGTGCACCAAAACCATCCCTAGAGGCATCAGTCCCATCCCCCGGAACCTTAATACCGGCTCCCTGTGCCTGGGTAGACAAACCGCCCTGCGAGGCATCATTACCATCTCGCAGTGCAACAAAACCCTCCCGTGATGCATCAGTATCATCCCACGGGACATTAAAACCCTCTCCCTTTTCCTGGGTAGACAAACCGACCTGAGAGGCATCAGTACCATCACGCAGAGCGACAAAACCATCCCGTGAGGCATCAGTAACATCCCACGGGACCTTAAAGCCGGCTCCCTTTCCCTGGGTAGCCAAACCGCCCTGCGAGGCATCAGTACCATCTCGCAGTGCAACAAAACCATCCCGTGAGGCATTAGTACCATCCCACGGGACCTCAAAACCAGCTCCCTTTTCCTGGGTAGCTAATCAGACCTTTGACCTTTTTCTTTTCACCTCAAGATATTCAATTAAAGTTTTTAATGTGGCGTCTTCTCTTTGAAGTTTTCCCATATGTTCGTGGTCTAAACCTAAATAATTAATCTCTTTCAATTTTGCTGGTTCGGCAAAAAATTCTAACTCATCATCCGTCATTGAAAAGGGTCTAGTATCATCTACAATCTCTTTCACTGGTCGAGACAGTATGTCGGCAGCGTGGGTTTTCCCTGGTATATGGTGCCAGTGATACACGGGACTCTCTAAGACTAGCGAAGTTCTGTACAGCTTTGATGACCTATCCTTACACTTACGGGAAATGTAATTGCTTTACAGTCGATTAGAAGATGAACTTCCCTTCCCCAGATATAGTAATCAAAGTGTTTTATAGATTGTACCACACCGAATAGCTCACGTGACATGTTATCCATTTTAATAAATTCGCGCGAAAGAACTTTACTGAATGTGGAGACTAGCCTAAACCGTCCGGTGTCGTCTATCTGTAGAAGGAAACCGCCACAAGCATCACCGGATGTATCTACCGCAATCGAAAATGAAGCGTTCTCTGATAGATCAGGGAACGATAAAAATACAGAATTTGGGTTGCTTATTTCCATTTTTAACGAGTCAAAACTCACTTGTTCATCTTTTCCCCAAGACCATTTTGAATCTTTTCTGAGTAGCTTCGTTAGTGGTGCCGATAATTTTGCGTAATTCAAATAGAAGGAGCAGGTACCAATTTTTCAGCCCTAAGAAACATTTAAGTTTCGCTATATACTTGGGAGGTTGAATGGCTTTTATGGCGTCGAGTTTGTCCTTGAGCGGTGCAATGCCAGCTGGAGTCACTTCACCTCCTAATAGTTCCAGACACTCAGTGAAGAATTGGCGTTTATTCATCCACAATTTAACATTATTTTGCAAAAGCCTTTCAAACACTTTTTCAAGGTTTGCCAAATGATCATTATTGTCACCCCTACTCGCAACACAAATATCATCATAATGTCACAATATTTCCAAAAGTTTCTGTATCAAATAAAATGCTAGCCCACTGACAAAAGGCTCGAGGGGAGATATTTGACCCTTGTGGACACTTCGTAAAAGTGTACATTTTTCCTTCCGGTGAGTTAAATGCAAAATATTTTTGTGAATCTTTATTTAATTCGACATTATAATACGCATGCTTCATGTCCAAAATGGAGTATTTATTTTTGGAGCTTAATTTCTGAAGGACATTTTTGATAAGAGGCATAGGCCACGCTGAATCTTTGATCATTTTATTAATACCTCTCATGTCCCAAATTATTCTCGAGTTATCCAAATTACATTTGTGTTTTGGAGCAATCTCGCCATTTTTCGCCTTTCCAATTAGGAAAACGGGGCTACAAAATTCACTTCTTCCAGGTCTGATTACGCCAGCTTTTAACAGTGCAGCGATATGCTTGTGAAGGACGTCTTGCATGGCACGTGGTAAATTGAATGATTTTGGTTGTGGAGGTGGAACATTTGGATCAATTAGCCTACAACTTTGTATTTAAACAGGTCATTCTTTCCTATGTCATAACTATGGCGCGAAAAAATTTGTTTATATTTAACTAGAAGGCTGCGCAGTTTACCTTTCAGTAAAGGCTTACCAGTGAGATGATCTAGTTGGAAACTGTTAATAAGAGTATCATCATCCCATTCCTCCTTTTTTGACGAAATTATCTCGGTTTCTATTCTTATATCTGCCGTAGCGGCCTCAATCAATTCATTAGAAATTTCTTCAAACTCTCCTACAATCGTCCGGCGAGACAGTTTCATTACCGTGTCCCCATCATTAAAGATAGCCACCAAACTAGTATTACGAGTGACCACGTGTATTGAACATTTCAAATTGTCTACTAAATCATCTGAAGGGTAGAATAAAACTGTAGAACCGTTTACAACGTCATTACCATCTCTGGATCTAAAATTTAATTGAATTATTTTCATAGTTCCAGGGTCAACTGAAACGGCTTTTGGTAATACAACATTACCTGTGCAAAACGACTGAAAATTGCAGGGGTTATTCTGTTTAGCTGATAACCCAAATGTAATGGTATTTGTATGGAGGTTAATTGTAGAATTCAGAGGATGCAAAATGTCCCATCCGAAAATTACCTCATAATCCACATTAGGAAAAATAAAAAACTCCCTATCTAAGCTCTTCTGTCGGTTCTTGTCGGAAACACAAAGCGGAAGCATGACTTTCCCAGTAATTGGCAGTGACTCGGACCCTAGTGGTTTTATACGAGCCAACGTTGGCACACAATTCTGTCGAAATTTAGGGGAGATTCGGTTAAACAGTCTTTCACTAATTATTGACTTATGACAACCTGAATCTAAAAATGCCGAACGCTCTATATCACCGAGCTTGATCTTATGGAGCATTGGGGACTGAATTGTTATTATTTATCTTGGCAGGTAACCCAAGATAGCATAGAACTTCTTCTAGGTGTCTCTCCAGACTGTGATTGGATTGTTTGCTATTGCTAGTTAAAATATCACTGGAATCTAACATTATTTGCTCTATTGGTTTAACTTGAACGTTTAACTTAGTAGTAGGAATCTTTTGGGGTATAATTTTACTACCAACCATTTCCCCCAGTTTTGGTCGGTTCACTCGTTTCCCGGAGTAGCACTTCTACGAGTATTCGCTCTTTAGCATTGGGCTCGAATATGTCCATAGTCCTTACATAAATAGCACTGTATATTTTCATGATGCGTATCCCTCTTTTCATACGACCTATTATCCCAACAATTAACCACTGGTTGCCCTGGTTTTCCGCATGTTCAGCATTTTTGATAGCATTCGGCTCGAGTATGTCCATAAACTTTACAAAAATAGCACTGTATATTTTCATGACGCGTATCCCTCTTTTCATACGACCTATTATCCCAACAATTAACCGCTGGGTGACCTGGTTTTCCGCATGATCCGCATTTTTGATAGCATTCCGTAACGCTGTGTCTCCCCCGCAAGTAAGACACTCTTTTCTTCTCTCATCAGAATAACTATTCCTACTATGCCCACTATCGTAACTTACCTGACCATGAACAATTCCTCGCCTACGGCCTTGAAAACCTTCATCCTTGATTCCGAATTTCACCCTCGTCAGAGCAGAAAGATATTCGTCGGAAGAAGACGACGTCTCTCCTTCCCCCACTATCTGTTCTATCTGTTCATATTGTTTTGCAACCTTGTACGCATCCTCTAAACAAAAATTTCTGCGCTAGGCTCTAACAAATAGCGTTTGTAGGACGGTCTGATCCCCTCCTTGAATGCATTAAGAGCAAGTCTTCCAAGGACTAAACCGTCCTCACTGGCTTCTAAGGACACCCTACATGACCTTTCTAAGTTTTGTATCCTTTTATAGAACAGATATACCGTTTCATCCTTAAATTGAATCGTGCCTAGAAACTCTGCAACCATTTTGCCTACTGTTTTGCCTGGGGCATATACTACAAGTTATTCACGTTTTAAACTTGACAAATTCGTAATCGTGGGATCTAGATTCTCAAAAAAGGGGCGAAATAACCCATGGGCCAACAGTGACGCGGTCTGTAAGGCTCTTGAATCAGATTAATTTAACAACAACTGAAATTTTTGTAACTGCGAAACAAACTCAATTATTTTTCCGCTTTCTGCCTTTGTGAGTGGCGTTATTACTGAAAGAGGGTCAATTAGAGATCCTATTACTTGGGACTGTTGAGGCTGTTCTATTGTTGTTGGGACCCATGTCTTGATCTTTTGAAGGTAATCATAAAGTTCATCTTGATCGAAATCAGGATCATTTGGGTCAAATAAAAGAGGTGGAAATATGCCGTTTCCCCTCCACTGTTTTACAAAATCAAAAGCAACCTTTTTGTTATATCCAGTTTCCGTCGGATCGAGAATAGGAATAAAAACTGACATATTGAGATTAAAATTTGAAAAGCAGTTATTCTAAAAATTTAAATATTTGTTTTAAACACCGTTCTTTAATTACGGACGCTAAATTTTGGGCAATAACTTCACTTCTAACAACAAGGGTCCTAATAAAATTTACTGGGTTGTTTAGTCGTGGTAAATCACTTACGAAAGATATTCCTTTCCAGATCCAATTGTATTTGGTTTCAATTAAATCACTAGCGTCAAATGTAGTCACAATTGAGAATTAATTTTCGATTATCGAATTCATAATGTTAAATTTTGGTTGGAAACTGTCAAATGTAGATCACACGTCGACTGTATAAAATCAGGTAAAAAAAAACCACCAACCGTAGAATCGCTAAGTGAAGGTAGAAATCAACCGGAGACTCTCAGTTGTAGAAATTTGAATTAGTATGTAGAAGCTCTCGCGAGGAAATCCATAGTAGGCATTGTGTAACAGCCTATTTCAAAATGTTTATTTAAAAGAAAGTGTTTCTCAAGAAGGCGCTTTGAATAAAAGAAAGTTCAATAGCTCGTAACGTTTCGATGTCTTATTAATCAGTCTTTTGTAGTATTTGCAGATCAATATCACGGTCTGGTAGCGGGCGAAATACTCTTCAATATGTTGCCAGTATTTAGCGTAAGATGTCCTAAATACTTAAAACGGTCACTCAAATGTCACTTGGAGGTTTTCCACTAGTGATATATGCTCCACTAGTTTTAACCGCTTGCCACCACTCTGTAAACTTCTATTTAAGTTCTTTCTATATGCCCTTTTATATTGGCAGATGTAATGGTTTACGTAAATTCCAAAGATACACGATAAACGTTTGTGTAAGGTGTTTATTGAATAACTTGATAATACACACAGAGGAAATAAGGTAGCACAAGAACAACTAACTAAGACGCAGGCGAGCGATGGACTCCCATCCCAAGTATACACTTAGTCCTGACTGTCTAATATCAGAAGTCCCTGTGATTCGTTGTTCACTGGCTTGAGAATAAAAAGTTCACAAGATAAGCTTTGGCCCTCCCGGGAGAACCCCTAGAGAAGCTATTGTTGACATATACATTGCTAACTCTGTTAGTAACGAGACACCGGAAAAAGCCTTCTCGAATTTACGTTCCAAATACTTTACACGTGTTTATTTGTTGTTGTTGTTTTGCTTGTCTCTTTCCAGGGGTGATTGTATATAGTCAATCGTCCTAGAAGATTGGGAGAGGGCTCATTCAAACGGAAATAAAACTTTCTAGTAGACTGTTGCAGGGGCCTTGAAAGATTGGAGAGCTACTAGCTCCCCATCCCATGCCCCTTTTCCCCCAAAGACATCCGATCAAATTTTTGAGATTATCATTTGATTTAGCATAGCCAAAAGGTCCAATATATATATTATAATAACTATAATAACAGATATATAATAACTATATATCTGGGGATAACAAGCCCCCCCCCCCAAAAGCCCTGAAAAAAATGGCTTCAAGTTATGCAATTTGCTTATTGTTTGAATATCGTGTTTGTTATTTTGAAATATACGAAAATTTTTCAAGGAGGAAATTTTCCACGGGGAGAATTTTCTATGGAAGGCAAATTTTCCCAATAGCGTTTTCTGGGTTAAAATTTTACACGTAGGGTGGGGGGGCTCCTGGCATGATTTGAAAAACGCTCAGAAATAAATAATAATAACAAGTTTTTTTCTATTGAAAGCAAGGAGCAATATTTAAACAAAATAAATAGATATTATTCTTTATGTGAGGCTTCTTATATGAAAGGGGGGCTACCCTTTCCTTATCCCTCGATTTTTATGCTAAAGTTTGACTTTTTGTCTAAATTCGTTACGAACGACTCCTGAAACACAAGGGTCATTAAATTTGAATGAGAAGTAGTTTAAGGAACTTGACTTCAACGAAGCTATGACAAAAGAAAAATTAAGATTGCAGGATTATATTCAATGGATGAAGGTTGAAATTATCGGGAAGAGTAGCGAGTTAGCCTATAACTAAATTGGGGCGAAGGAGGAGCTTACGTAACTGTGCTGGTCTCAGGTGACTTGATGCTGCAATGATTTATTAGTAATAGTGGAAGCAGCAGTAGTAACTGGGTTGCTACCGCCATGGACTTATCCATGTTTACTTGGATTCTTTTACCCCTGCCACGGATATTTGAAGTGAGATAAAAAAAAAACAGGGATTTTACGTGAAATCGTGGATTTTGCCAAGGAATCACTAGGCGTACTTTTTTCGTATCAGATAAAATTGCCGTCGCTCTGAAGCAACAGAAACTGTTCTTGTGCGGGCCGAAATGGGTTTACATGGAATCACAGTTTTTGCTACTTCTAAAACCTATAACAAGATATTTGTCCCTGCTACTGCACCCGCTAAGTTAAATGGGAAATTTTCTGTATAGGAGACCAAAGTCTTGTCTAGTAATATCGAATTTATGCCTGCTATCATGAAAATCTCGCTGTAGCGAATTTTAGAGTTAGTGTTTTTTTTTTTATTTTGAGCCTTAAGTCTTTCATTTTTTAGGTTAATCTGTAATAACTAGTGATTTTTATTTCTATTTAAAGCTCATATATATAATAAACAATTTTTGATGTAGCTTGGAATTGGAATACTAGTTGCGTTTCTTTTCATCGTTTAGATTTTTCTGTCGTTTACCGTTAACGATTATGCAGTTTAGTCCAAAATCTCTAAGATAAACCACCGTAAAAATATCCTATTGGGCTTTGAGGAAAACCAGGCGTATTTCTTATTCCCATCTAAAAAAAAGAGCTAAACGGCAAAGGACAAAGTTAAACTGAGCTCCGAAGCTCAATTCGTCGTTTAGCGAAATCTGAAAATTAACGGAAAAAACGAGCGTGTCATAAGGAAAAAAAACTTCCTTTATCTGCCCCCCCCCCCAAGAAAAACACCTTTGACAGTGAGAAGCACCTTAGTCAATCAGAAGCGAGATGATAGAACCGAACCTTTTAATGGTCCAGTGGCTACTCTTGGTTCATACAGATACCGTGTCAAAATAATGAATGCGTTTCCGCTTTTAAAAGTCACGTTTCCTGGTCGAATCTGAGCTCGCAACGACGACGACATCAGATGCATTGAAAAATTCCACACACCTGGCGCCTCACAGAACACATAATCATATATCAGTCGGCAGGAAAAAATCAATTGTTTTGGTAATACGAGTGTTTTTGCGTAACGGGGATCTATCCGCCGAAAGGTTGCAGTGCGAGCGAAGCGTCACTAGTGGCCTATTTTGGTTCCCTTTGACAATGTCCTTGCCATGGATGTTTTTTTTTTCAAGGTGGCGAATGAAAATGCTTAACACTCAAGAAAGTACCGTCCAATTTATTTTCCTTTACCTTGTAACGAAATAAATTTTATCACGTGAAGAATTTCGACTTGCAGCAAGAACTTTTGGTAAAATTCCAGACCAGTTACGTTTTGCTATCTTGAAAAGTGGCTAGTTAGGAAAATGAAACTTTCAGGGATGCATCTACTGACTAAAGGATGTCCTGGAAAGGTATTTTGAAGTACTTACCTCCACTCCTTCTCCTTCTAGAGCGCAATGACCTTTAATTACCTTAAAAAATCTTTGTGTTATGAAAGTGAAACCTTGCAAAATAGATCATCTGGTTAAATAAAGTACAATAAAAGTATTTTCAGCTTCATAATTTTGCTCATTCCAAATTTATGAGGTTTCAAAGATCTGTAAATACACTTCCTAAATGTAGAAAAAAAATTAATAGGGTTCAGAATTCCACTCAAATAACAGGAATTGCATTTTCAAAACTAAAACCAGTGGAAAAGAAACTGAAAACTGAAAATTAAGGTATGATCTTGTGTATAAGGTCAAGAAGACAAATGTCAAGTAGGCAAATTTCTAAGATTTAGAAATCAGAAGAGGGTTAACGTAGAAGCTTGGCAATACCTTCCCGGAGCATGTTTCTGGTATTATATTCATTGCTGAAAGTTTTGTTTTCCTAACCTAGGATTTAATGGGAAATGGAAACTTCTTGGGAGGGTGTAAAGAGGGAGGCCTTGAATAGATTGGACGTAGCTGTGTTGGCCTCAGGCGGCTTGGTGCTGTTAGGAGTTGCTAGTACTAGTAGTAGTATATGCGTGTAGTATGCTACTTACAATGTTCTATTCCTTTAGCGGGCATTTTTAATAAAGAGCCCTCCCAAATTCACTTTATCTTTTCTTTTTGATGGAATGAAAGCTAAAATTTTTCTAGCGTAAAATAAGATTGTACTCTAATTATAATTTCATCACAGTAACAGTAAATACCGCTTATTAAATACAGTTATTTTAAAATAACACTAATTATCAATTAAAGATTGTAATCTAGAATGACTTTTGACATATGGCTAAATTTATTTTACAGTTGCAAAATTGATTATTGTTCTTCAGAACACTAATCATTATTTGTTTTATTTTGTTTGGCACTCAAACAAAAAGAATAGAAGAAAAATATGCAGTAGTAGCCCAAAACACGAAAAGAAGAAAGCAAGCGGCTTATTAAGCGATTTTCCTATTATGTCTTTTTATTTTTATTAAATAAAAAAAACAAGTTTTTTAAACTGAAAGTAAGGAGCGACATTAAAACTTAAAACGAACAGAAATTATTCCGTATAGGGAAGGGGCTTTCCCCTCCTCAACACCTTGCTCTTTACGCTAAAGTTTTTTATTGTTTTAAAAAATAAAGTTTTGAGACAGAGTCAAACTTTAGCGTAAAGAGCGAGTCGTTGAGGAGGGGAAAGCCCCTTCCATATACGGAATAATTTCTGCTCGTTTTAAGTTTTAATGTTGCTCCGTACTTTAAGTTAAAAAAATCCGCTTTTTTTATTTAATTTTTGAACGTTTTTTAATTAGTGAAGGTTTTGATTTTGGCTCACCGTGCATGAATAATTAAAATAAAATTTGTATATTAATTTTACATTAATTTAGTTTAATGGCTTTCTCGAAACTTGTTGAATTTTATTTAGGAACGTTTTTGTTAGTAATAAATATACGTAACTTACGAATTAACTTAAGTAACGAACTTCTATATTCATATATTTTTAATACGTATATTAGGGGGTTTGCCCCCTAGTCAATACCTTGCTCTTTAAGCTAAAGTTCAAATTTTGTTCCAATTCTTTAAAAATGACCCCTTAATCACAAAGGCCGTTAATTAGAATAGATAGCTCTTTTGAAAGCACTAAAAAATACTATAGCGTAAAGAGCGAGGCATTGACTTGGGGGAGAACCCCCTCATATACGTAATAATTTCTGTTTATTTGAGCCCTCCCACGATGTTCTAGGACCACTGGATCGATACGATCACCCCTGGGAAAAAAAAACAAAAAAAAAACAAATAAACACGCACCCGTGATCTTTCTTCTGGCAAAAATGCAAAATTCCACATTTTTGTTGATAGGATCTTGAAACCTCTACAATAGAGTTCTCTGATACACGGAACATGATGGCGTGATTTTCATTAAGGTTCTATAGCTTTTAGGGGGCCTTTCCCCCTTTTTTCGAAAATCAGCCAAATTTTCTCAGGCTCGTAACTTTTGTTGGATAAGATTAGACTTGATGAAAATTATATATTTGAAATAAGTATAAAAAATTCGATTCTTTTGATGTATCCATTGGTATCAAAATTCCGTTTTTTTTTAGAGTTTCGATTACTATTGAGCCAGGTGGCTCCTTACTTACAGTTCGTTACCACGAACTGTTTGACTTGGAGTTTCTAAGTTGAATTTTGAATTTGGATACAAAAATGGATTTAGAAAATTTGTCATACATTTACTTCTTTTTTTTAAATTTAAGATATCCAAATTCTAGAAAACACACTTCGAATTCACTTTTTTTTTTTTTTTTTTTTTTTTTTTTTTTTTTTTTTTTTTTTTTTTATATATAAGAAAAATAGCACTTGGAATTTTTTCAATCTACTCTTGATCTTGTAGCAACAAACAGATTTGATTTCGAATGATAATAAAAAAAAACTGTATTTAAAATATTTTTCAGGTGGTCGAATTTGAGGCACCCAAATCGTGCCGCTCGCTCCTAAAAGGGCTAATGAAAACAAGACCTATTTGGAGGCTGGTAATTTCGTAATTCCCCAAAAGATATTGGGTACAAACGAAATTATCAAATTTTGTAATGGGTAATGGACTTATCTAATCTAAAAGATGCAGCCTTAAAAGGAACCTTTGTAATAATTATAATTAATTTAGTAATTTAATTATTCAATCCAAAATAAATATGCAGGATTTTCAAATCATCTTATGCATACATCGGAATTTTCTTTTAATTTAAATAAAAGAAATTACGTCACAAATCTTTTTATTTTGCAACCTCTGTTATTGGGTAATAAAAAATTACCCAATTTCGTAATGGGCAACAAACACGTCTATTCTAAAAAATACAACCTTAAAGTGAAATTAAAATTACTAATAAACTTAAAAACTTTCAACTAATTTACTCATTCAATCCAAAATAAATATACCGTTTTTTTAAATGATTTTGCAAAAATATCTCCGTATATATTGAAGAAATAGTTCCAATCAAGCAACGTTTGTTAGGATCAATCGCGCAATAAAAGTATCACACGTCATTGTTTCGTTATATTTAACCATTGTTTTAAACCATTGTTTTAACCATTGTTTTAAACCATAGTTTTAACCATTGTTTTAACAGTCTAATGGGAATTGATCTAGATCCTAGTGCTTAAACCTAGTATGTGGAATTGTTCCTCTAAAAGTCACAAAATTACAACAGCAGCACAGGAAACGTAGTGCGGCTAAACATAATTAGACATAAATAGAACATAATGTGAAACATATAACGTGAAACGTTATGAACATGACGACAACGTGAAAATGCATAAATTGTATCTTATATTTTAGTGAGCTGCGAACCTGCTTCCACAGTTTTCGTACCCGGCTAATTCAGCTTGGCCGGACAGACCTGGGTGATCACTTAATCTCGGCATCAATTTTCCTAAGGTTCCTTTGTCCAGCAGTTCTCTCTCCAAGCCTGTTTGGAATCACTGCAGGTAATCTGTCTAGAATTCTTTTATTCTTTCCTTACTAGATTAGCAGCTAAGCTCAATTAAGTTCAGGGCTGTGGTGTGGAGTTGGAGTAACAGAAATAATGTAAGACTCTTTGGAGTCCGAGTCAGAGCTATGGAAACACATACAGGCTGGAGTCAAGCCAAATAGTACTAAAAAGTGGTAATAATAAACAAAATTAATATTGTAGGCTAAATATGGACTATAATTAGCCTACAATATTACTTTTGTGCATTTCTCTCATTAATATCAATTCATCTTGTTAATTTCTGCAGCCAATTAGCAGGAATGTTAGAGTCAAGGTTCTTACTTCTTTGAAGAATATGTATGGAGTCGGAGCAATTATGCTTAAAGTTTCAGGAGTTGGAGTCGGTGGTAAAGTGATCGATTTCACAGCCCTGATCAAGTGTGCCAAATTGAGTGTTGGGTTAGCTGTTTGAGTGTCGGACCACCTCAGAGGAATGCCAGGTGATTAGTGTCAGTGCTTGGTTTACAAGTTCTATTCCTCTTTATTACTTCAGTTTACCTCCCCCTTTAGTTCTAATTCCATTAACAAACTCTTTGTCTCAGAGTTTTAAATGAAGAGCTTCATTTAAACTCAACCATAAACTGAAAAAAAGTATACAAAACGTGAAATGCTTTGGAAGATTGGTTTCATTGGCTGTTTATTTCAGACAAAAATAAGTCAAAGTCCATGTTGCTATTTGACATGACCCAAAAGTCACTTTGAATGTTTCATACGTGTCCTTTTTTTTAGTACTGACTTATTAAGTAGTACTTCCTAGCTTATTTAGGTACTATCTAAGGACATCAAAACTAAAGATTTATTTGCTCTTTTGACGCTACTCTTTTGACTCGTCTCCCCCCAATAAAAATGCTGGAGATACGCCCCTGTTTAGGAATGTCAGAAGTTTCTTTATAGCACAGACAGAAGGTATTTAATACAGATATCCAACAATCCTATTCGTAAGAATGATGATGTATGTTTGAAGGCAGTGCTGCAGTTCCTCAAACAGAAAATTTATGTTTGGAAACATAAATTGTGTTTAATGTCGAAAATTCTCTGTTGTAGTGGAATACCAGACCGACTAAAAATAATCCTTCAGCCGGATTCCAAAGTAGATATTGGCTTCTATTATGAGATTCATTTCTCTTGAGAATATGTTGTAATAACCTTGTCGAAATTAGTGTCGTAGTAACCTAAGCTAGGAAGTACTAAACAATTGTTGATGTTTATTTGTTGGTTTTTTTTTTCGGAAGGAAAGAGTTGCTAAATTTAACTAATTAGTTTTGCTTTTTTAATTTTCGATTCAACGTTGTAACACTTAACGAAAATGTGGTACTACCCAAAAAATTTCATCATTTTGTAACAACTAGAGAGAAAAAGGGTTTTATTAAAAAAAAAAAAAACACATTAACAACGAAACCCGAAGTTTATTAAACTTGTATGGGCAGACATCACCCTTTACAAAACGCTATATACACAATTACTACCAGCCATCCTTAGCCATCCACAATTACTTCCTAGCTTATTCAGGCACTATCTAAGGACATCAAAATTCAGAGTTCTGAGTTTTATTCCCCAATAAATACAGGACAAAATACTTGTACATGTTGGAAATACATTGTTCTTTATCCTCCTAGAAAGGCTCCATGGTCACGGATACATGGGGGATATGAAAAGAATATAATATAGGCAACAACCAAAAAAGAGAACAATAGCCAAATAATATATGAGATTAAAAAGAGACCATACCTGATGCCTGGGAGTCAAAGTGCAGGGAAGACAACCATACATCATGAGAAAAAAAAACACTCAGGGAACACCAACTTCTCAGAGGAAAAGGAAAAAAAGAATAAAATACTTTTTTTTTTATTCTTAACTAAATTTTCCTTAAGAATCCTTTTAAAAAGTCCCAAATGAGTGGCATCTCTGTACTGAAGAAGGTAGAGAATTCCAAACCTGTTGACAAGCAATGAGGGGATTGAAATCTGATCGAATAGTTCGGGTAGGCCGAATGCAGATGTTATGTTAAGAACGAAGGCTATATGGAGTTGAATCAAAAATAAACACAGGACTTTTTTGAAGAGATTTTGGAAGACTCCCTAAGTTGATGAAAGACAAAAGAAGCACAAGAAAGAATGTAAATAGACTGTAGGCTTAAGAGCGGTTTTGGTGAGGAACGGTTGGTGTGCATAACTAGACGCTGTGCTTCATTATGCATGACAGAAAGTGACCGCAGGATAGAAGGAAAAGCAGGCATCCATACAATGGGGCAATGCGAAACATATGACTGGACAAGGCAGAAAAAAAGAAGATTCAGAATAGATCCAGGAAATGTGTGTTAGAGTTTTCGAATGATACCGAAACTCCGTGAGGCCTTAACCCTAATCATGGCTATATGGTTTCTAAGTGAAAGGTTCTCATCAAGCAGGATACCAAGAAACCGGACCACCCGATTCTCTGGTCTACACAAGGAGCCTTGTGAAACCTGAAGGTGTGTAAGCTGAGGGAAAGCTATACCAATTCGAGAAAAAAAAAATCTGACTTCCCAACATTCAAGGCCAAGTAATTTGTATCAAATCATGACATTTCTCTCTTGAATATTGCCACAAGGTTAGACCTGATATCACATTCCGTCTTCCCAAGGGTCCCAAGAGTGGTGTCATCAGCCAAATCAACAAGAAAATTTTCATTAGAAGTAGTATTGGAACACAAAGGAACATCAGGATGGCACGGTTTGCAGCACGCTAGGGGCCTGGTGTTTTTGACTGCCGAAATCAGATCATTAACATAAATAAGAAATAAAACAGGGCCAAGAACAGACAAGCTTAGCTAATGGTGACAGAATAGCTGACAGAATGGTACGGATAACCTTTGTAGGAATTCTTACAGGTCCTGAAG
>NC_142794.1:98337820-98344742 GCF_049724085.1 Artemia sp. Qi Xiang Cuo | reverse complement strand
ACACGCATCCATGATCTTTCTTCTGACCAAAAATACGAAATTACATAATTTTTTAGATAGGAGCTTGAAAAAAGATAGAGTTTTCTGATATGCCGAGTCTGATGGTATAATTTTTCGCTTGACGTTTTGGAGGTTCTCCCACTTTTTCAAAAATCAGGCAAATTTTCTCAGGCTCCTATCTTTTGATGAGTAACATTACACTTATTGAATTTCAAATATTTGGAATCGGCATGAAAAGCCAATTCTATTGATGTATTAATTGTAATCAAAATCGTTTTTTTAGAGTTTCGGTTTGCTTTTTGGGTCAAGTCACTTTTACTTACAGCTCGTTACCACGTGCTATTTAATAAAAAAAAAAACTCGTTCCCGTGATTTACCTTTTCAAAAAAAAGACACGAAATTCTAAGTTTTGGTAAATAGAAGCTTGAAACCCATACAAACCGGGTTCTGTGCTAAATTTGATGGTGTAATTTTCACAAAGATCCCTTGCTCCTTTGGGGGTGTTTTCACCCTTTTCCGAAAATAAAGTAAATATTGTCAGGCTCGCAGATTTGATGCATACTTTGAAACTTGATTAATTTTTTTTTTTTAATTTGGACTCACCATAAAAAGAAATTTCTTCTGATCTGCAGATTGTTATCAACCGATATTCGGTTATTATTCGGTATAAATTACGTTATTATTCGGTTATTATGCGGTATGCCCTGGTTACTTTTTACTCATGGTTCGCTACCACGAACTGTTTGTTAGAAAGAGTGAGTTAGAACAAATTGGAGTAGAAGAGAAGTGTGTACAGCCTTGTTGGCCTTAGGCGGCTTTATGTTGTGATGCGTTCTTAGTAGTAGTAATGGTACTATTAGTGTGAATTGTCGGGTTTTTTTTCGTCAAATTCTGACAATAACTTTTCAATAAACAGATAGAAAGATTGTTAGACAGACCAGCTTGTTTCAAAAGCCTAGGGAGCATATACAAAAATAATGTATACATATAAAACAAGGAAACTGCCAACAAAAAAAGTAGAAAAGCACACAGAATACAAGGCGAAAAATACTTAAGCTACAGACAAAATACCAATCGGATAAGCTTAGCCTTCTTTCCAAACGTTTATCCATACCACAGTTTATATAATATACCAGTAAGTTTACCGCAGATGATTTCTGGCTCTTCATTCTCGGTGCGAACAAAAAGCTCCTCCCACTTATTTCTGCACTTATTGTCCACTGATTGGTTGAGCCGGCCAAGTGGTTTTGTCAGTACTTGTTCCGTAGGTGATTATTCTTTGTCTACCCGTGAAAAGATCTAATGCCGCTTATGTTTATATCTGCAAAAACGTTCTCTGGAGCACTCGCACCTCGGTCCGGGTTTTTATAATGGGTGAGATAGGGAAAGATCATACTGGATAATTATATAAACTGTGATCCATACACACACCAACTTAAATTATCGTTGTTGGGTTTCTACAAATGATTCTTAATTAAATATTTCCCCCTGAAACCAGAAATTATCAGGCACTCCCAGAGAAAATGGTCGAGATGTTGATCACCCTCCTTACAATGTACACAATGTGATGGATTTAAATTCAAATTACAAGCCAGGTAGTTAAGGCAATACGTAAAATATATAAAACTAATAGAAAAAGTGTAAATGATGATCCTATTTGATACATACCCAGGGAAATAAGGAACAGAGTCTAAGACATGGCTCCATACTTGGCCCACGGCAGAGCGCAGATTGGCCTGTTGTCTCATTAGATATGTTTGGGATGTTACTCTGAGTGGGTCAACTTCACAGTCCCTAGTCGAAGTGTCATCAATCAGTTTTCCCAGCACTTCTGCTAAACAATTACGAAGATATGTTTCTCCTGTCAATTTCATATAAGCTTCTGTGGCTTTTGTTGCCAAAGAATTGCCACGAAACACCAAGTGCTTATCATCTGAAATATACAGTTCATAAGTGGGAGCCATCAAAACAAAACATACTCTGTCATTGACATAAAAAGGGGAGTTTTAAAATTTCCAGGAGTTTCCAAGGCCGTATACAGGCCCTAGACACGGCGGGTTTGACCCCCCCCCCCAACAAAAAAATAATAAACAAATATTTGTTCGACTCATAAAAATGTAACAAAAATGAATTTAAAAAAAAATTGATTAGTTTTAAAGTTTTAATTTTTAAATCCCTACCCACCTCGAAAATAATTCTTCTGTAACATTGTAGTCTATGTAGTCTATCCTAGAATGATCAGCTATAACTACAGGTATATTCAGCCTATTTCCAAGTGTTTCACCCAATGGAATATGTTCTGATGAAAAACGTAAAAATATATCAGGCTGGTGCATAAGGAAACGGGGAAGGATCGGGTCAGGTATAGGAAAAGTGGCTTTGGATGTATAAAATATGATTACTACTCAAAACACATCCTTCTCGAAAGTAAATATGAAAAACAAATGCGTTCTCCAACGAAAATAAAAAGCGCCATAAAAACCTAAAATAAAAGTGCCATAAAAAGAGCCATAAGTAAGAGTATGCAACCCCTCTACCTAATTTTGAAAAAAAATTAAACGTTTCATATTTCCCGCGCAATTTGCCCTTCTTTTTTAAATAATTTAGCAGCCTCCCCCAACACATAAATGAATCAATCTCATAATTTCTGAATCATCTGCCCTCCCCCTTGGTTGGAAAGTCTGAAACGACAGAAAATTTCTGGACTCTTAATTAATTGAGTCAGACAAATTAAGTGAAGGAATTATTCTTTATTTTACAACCCAGATTGAAGTAGACTCTATATTGAACAATCCTGGCAACTTCATTATAGATCATTATGGCTATTCCTACCATTCGCCTACACTAAGTTATCGGGTGACTGCAAATTTAAGCCAATAGGTCAAACTGTATTCATCTAAGGTAAAAAAAAAAAACAATTTTGTTCAAGGGGGGGGGGGGCTGTCCAAATATAAACTTTAAAGATCTGCAAACTATTGGTAAATATATAAAATTTTAGGGAGAATCTAGAAACGAGATTTCTATGATCATTTTAAGTTATGATGGCGCTTTTTATTTTCGTTGGAGAACGCATTTATTTTTCATATTTACTCTCGAGAATAATGAGTTTTGAGTAGTAATCCTATTTTACATCCTAAACACTTTTCCTATACCTGACCCGATCCTTCCCCATTTTCTGGCCTTAATTCAATAAGTGAAGGGGTCCATGTAATTTTCTTGGGATAGCGCCATTTTTGCACTTTTTTGGGGGGTTGCGCATTGAAATGTTAAAATGGGCGCATTTTTGAGCGAAAAATTCGCTCATTTGGCGCATTTTCACTAGAAAAACGGAGTTTTCGCCGGATTCTTACTTTTAGGTGGCGCCCCTTCAGACCAAGTAACTGGTTACACTGTAGTTAACTTCATAAAGGTCACATGTAAACAACTCATCATGCGAGTATTCAAATGTATTTCTTTCACTTCGGACATGAGCTATTAATTCCTGAAAGATTTTCAGATTTAGAAGATGGTTACCTTTCTTCGAATCATATCATAGATGTGTACCATACACTTTGAAGACGAGCAAGGTTTCTACAGGCCGAAAATATTCCTCCACCCTTTGTGTCCAGAAAGTCCACAAAGAGAAAATACATCTCTTTCTGGACTTTCCTATTTATAAAATAGTTTTCTTACCAAAATTTATATAATTCTACCAACAATTTCTTTCAACTTGAGATACAGATATGCTTTCTCTAAACTTTTTAATAATATTCAATATTAATACTAATATAGATTTACACATAAGATTTGTATCTTTAACCCTGTCAAAAAACTGATTACATTCTGTATTTATTTATCTGTATGTTCTAAATAGCATTTATACTAAATATATAGCCTTCCTTCAACTTATTTTTAATTTACTGTCTTCCCCAGCCCACCAAGACACTGGGCAACACCTTAGAAATTTCACTGTTCAGCAGTGGGACATTTTTTTTTTTTACTTTCTAGGTACTTCGTGGTGAAATAGTAAAATCTTGATATTTCATGGGGCGAAAATCAGCCCCCATTTCCTGCTTATGTGATCAAAGATAAAGCACGTATCTATTGATGAGGATCTACCCACATTTTCCTTAAGTATAACAAACGCCATCTTAGCGACGAGGCTGACATGTTGACTTTAAAATTCTGCAATAAATACCTTTGCAATTCATTTTTTTTAAATTTTCGATTGCTTATTTTCGAACTTCGACAACAAAATTCTTACAGTAACCCATTTTGTTGTAGAAATATTTCTGTCTTGTTCCCAAGAGATGCAACTTGGAAACTTTGGTCGTTGCGTAACCTTGTTTCATTCTTGTAACCAAGTGATGTAACATTCCGTGGAATAAAAAAATATCAGATTATCCACGCAAAATTGTGCTCCGTTTCATGCCCCCACGATATGAGCTCCGATAAGCCAAATAATTAAAGTTTAAAACTGATTTACGAAATAAAGGATAATAAGTGTTACCATGACCTATAGCGTAAATGATAAAATAAACCATTTAGAAACCTTTTAAGTCTATTAAAAACACATTATAACTTTTATTAAAAGTATGGTGAATGTGAAAAAATATATAGTTCGGAATAAAAACTATTAGCATTCTGGAAATACCCGAGAAAACTTATTAAAAAGAGTTGAATGAAACTGCCTCATTTTTGAATCGGGTCACTATAGTTGATCCTGAAAATATGGAGGTTGTTGAAGACTGGGCAGGTAAAATTAATGAATTCAGACTTCTGTCCAGACAGTAGTAAGCAAGGCCGTATCCAGGGGGGGGGAGGAGATTAGACCCCCCCCGTAATGTTTGTCCTACTCGTAGAAATGTAACAAAAATGAATATAAAAACATTTTTAATTGCGTTTTTTAAAGTTTTTTTTACCCCTCTTAAAAAAATTCCTTTTGTAATCCCCCTCCCTCCAAAAAAATCCTTGATACAACCTTGGTTGTGGGATAATCTACAAGCGGTGACTTTTGACATCAATGTACAACGTATGAAAACTGTATTCCTACTGAGAACCCTACGATCAATGTAGCAAAAATTGTGTTAATTTCCAAGATTCTGAAACTATTCGAAAGCTAGGTAAACTCAATATTGCTCTCAAAATACTCAATAGGGGATGTTGATATTGTCCCATTTCTTACAATGTTCGCTTTAATATCTTATGCTAAAAACTGAAAGAGAGTTTAATGGAGTTCAATACCCCTGTCTGCCCTAGAGGGGTACACTTTTTATTAAGTTGACTTTTGAGATAAAATTGGATTATGCTAGAGAGAAAAAAATCATAAAATTTAATTAAAAAATGTTGTGTGCATGCTATTAAAACACAATTGTGTTTTTATATATGTATTTCAGCAGGATATACTTTGTTAAGGGGAACTGATGATCATAAAACATGGTTTTAATATTTATTTAATATCGAAAGGAAAATAAGAGGTCATTTGAAAAGAAAGCTTTCAAATTAATATTAGCCCATCTTTGCAAAAAAAAACATGGTGGTTTAGCTATGATATGAGCACTATATTCAAAAATGACAACATTTCCTTCAATAAAGCTTAATTTGATTGGCTATATTCAACTATCAGAGGCAACACTTTATCGTTGCTTATAGAAAAGAGCCATAAGGATTTGATGTATTCTTATTATATTTTTTTCAGAGCCACTTCTTATGGAAGGGGTAGTCGCATAAACTTTGAAGGGGGCTCAATCGATTGAAAACTGAAAGTTCTGGTGTCCTATTTAAAAGTCCAAAGAGATTGGACGGCAACCAGCTCCCCTGCCGCGTTTTCCCCCCAAAGATATCTGATCAAGATTCGAGATAATAATTTTGTTCAAAACAGTCCCAATGTTAAATAAATATGCCTCCGAGGTTTACATAAGTCCCCAGACCCCTGGAACAAAAGCTGTAAACTACGCAAGTTACACATTGTCTATATAAAAGATATTTTATTGGAAAAAGGTTTATGTTGTGTCCTGGGTTTCTGAAAAAGCTTAGGATAGGCCTATTAAGGATAAGCTTTAAGGAAATGCTGAGAGGGATGCCAAACAGAAAAAAATCTCACTTTGTGTAACTGGTTGTTAAAAGGGCCTATCAGCAATACCTAAGGACCGGATAAGGGTAACAAGTTAAAAATTTCAGGGCATGTTTAAAGGGATGCTGAAGAGTGATCAGAGGGAAAACAATCCCCCTTTCCCTTTTCAGATGCCCCTTCCCTGAAAACTGATCTAATTTTTGAAAAATTAATTTTGTTCAAAATAGTTAAAAAGTCTGATAGCTATGACAAAAAGAATACCAAGCCCCCCACAATCCCTGGAACAAGGATTAAAAATTTTACCAATTAGCATGATGCTCAAATGCAAGATATTTATCACTGAAAAAGGGAAATGTATGATTCAGAGTGGGTTTGAAAATACCAAGAATATTAAGGTAAAACTTCAAAGAATGTTGAGAGTAAGCTACACTAAATCAGAAGACACAACGTGTATCCAGTTTATTAAAAAGGCGTATTCGCAATATCTTTAGAATGGCAGAGGTCATAAGTTGAAAATTTAAGGATATGGTGAGGTGGGTGTTAAAAAGTAGTCAGAAGGCAACCAGCCCCCTCCAAACCCCTTTTCAGTTGCTCTTCCCTCAAAGACATCCGATCAAAAAGTTGAAATAGCAATCTCGTCCAAAATAGTCTAAAGGTCAAATAACTATGCCCCCAGGCCCCTGTCCCCTATGCCCACAGGGATTACAAAACCCCCACAGCCCCTGGGATAGGGCTTTGAGTTATACAAGTTGTCCAATGTTCATATACGAGGTTTGTTATTGGGAAAAGGGGCGTGTTTTATCATCGATCTCTAAAAAGGCTTAGGATATTAAGGCAAAACTTTCTGGAAGCGTTGACGGTGACGTCGAA
>NC_142794.1:98210320-98332820 GCF_049724085.1 Artemia sp. Qi Xiang Cuo | reverse complement strand
AGATCAGTAAAAACTCAGTAGAAAAACAAAAGAGATAGGAGACAAGACAATTAAAACCATTTTATGGAAAACAAAATATTTTTACTTTTTTATGAAATTACTACGGGATGCGTCAAAGTTGTTCAGAATTGATCCAAATGGCCCAAAACAGTGGCGTCAAAAACAAATTTATTTGGGCGCAAATTTGTTGTTTTCTTCAATTTTTTTAGTGAAATTCCCCCCCCCCCCCAAAAAAATAGTTACTTTAAATAGGAATATCACCAGAAACGCATTTCTTAGCTTCTGGGGGAATCTAGTGTAGTAATTGTCCCCTTCCCGCCTTAATTACCACCACTGCTTTAAAAAAAATATATAAAAAAGTATTCATTGTTTTTCACAAAAAAAGCAAAAAGATTTGAAACAAAAAAAGCAAAATTTTTTTGAAAACAAAAACAAAAAGACTTCAATAAGTGAAATTCAATGAATTTAATGAAAGCATTATATTAAGTAATAATACTATGAAAAGCATTCAATGAAAAACTTTATTTATGCGGTGAAGGTATTAATCCTGACTTTTAATACAGCTTCACTATTAACGTTCAAACATTTTTTCCAAAAATGCTTTTCTATCAGTAAATCTATATTTACCGATTTGTTATGGGAAAATCTTATGATTTCCAAATCATTCTCCCCTTTAAATAAGAAGACGCTGAAAGTTGTGAAAATCTAAAGAGAACTCTGAATCTCTGGTTCAGAGTTACAGATTCGGGTTCTCTGGTTCTGAATCTCTGGTACAGAGATTCAGAGTTACTTTTTGGTCATTCTTATTTTTGAATAGATATTGTCTGTTTTCTTTGATATAACTGATCGATGGAATCCTGATTTTCTTTTCTTGAATCACATCCAGTTCCAGTAAGGTCTATTCTCTGCACTTCCAGAACGAGTACTTTGCATCAAACACATCTAAAAACTTAACACAGAATGAAAAACAGCCCTATTGAAAATTCTGTCAAGCCCTGAAAGCCATCTACCGACTTTATACCGAAAATCTTTGAGGTTCTACAGAGTCATTTAAAAAATAAGCGGAAACACCGATTTCCGTCTCGGTAGAGATTTATCAATCACTATCAATCAGCATTAGCTAAATTTGAATTAATAGTTAGAACCATTCAAAACACATTGAAGCATATTTCAGTTTTACAAAAATGGGCTTTTAAATAAGGACTAACTCAATAATTAAAAAAAATAATTTGCTGTGCCTCTAAACGCCAATATCCTATTCGTCTCGCAAGTTGATAAATTACACGCCAAAGTTAAATTTTGCACTTAAATTTCATACCACAGAGAAACAGAGGGTTTACTTGAAAACAAATCTTGTGTCTCAAAAGCTTTTCCCTCTTTTAGTGGCTTAAAGTTTAATTTCAAACAAATAAACTAGATTCTGAATTCCTTTTTAAAATTCGATACATCAACGACAGAGAAAAAAAAAACAGGTTCTTTGGCTTCCAAAGAACAATATGGTCGACTTACGTGATTTACGTCAAATTAAAGTAGACTTTTTAACATAGAAGCATAATAAAACACAAACCCTTCCTATTCTGTTTGATCTAACGCTTGAAAATTTTATCAGAATGGTCGCACTCCTTTAAAAGTTTGATTGAAATAAAAAGTTTTTAACACATTATCGAAAAAGCCGTTATTTTTCCTGTACTCTATTGCATAACCACAATGCATATAACAAACTTCCGGGAAACTGTTTTAATTGCATTCAAGCATTCAAAGGATAAGAAATAGCGGTTGATTATCGAAAAAAAAACACCCAGGTTTAAATTTTATTTTGTTTCTAAAAAAAAACGGATGAACCATTATTCAAAAGAAATTCAAATTTGAGACCACCCTTAATCAGGAAGGATACCGTATGTCATATAAACTGGAAGATTGAAAAGAATAGCTTTAACAGAAATCAATGGGTATAGAATTTATAAGAGGGTACTTTAGAATTTATAAGAGGGTATAAGAGGGCAAAACTGGTACTAGTGTCTGGAACAAAATTCACCAAAGACATCAAACATCGGGCAATTTTACTTTTAGTCTCCCCTAAAATATTGAATTATGTTTTCAAATACTTTGAAATGTAGGCAGAGGCAGTTTAGCAGAGACAAAGGCAGTGCCGTAATTTCGTCAAAATCTTGAGGGGGGGGGGGCAAATTTGGAGCCAATTTTCCTAAATCAAGCGAAAATGGTAATAGATACTAAAAACATAAGTCATTTGGCACCATAAAGGTACTATTTATTAGTACTATAAAGGTAAATACGTACTAAAAAAACTGATCTGTTTCAGTTGATGCTTTAATGATGCAGGTTTATCTTATTTTTGACAAGATTTTGGAAGAAACGAAATTTCAGCTGGGGGGCGGGACAAAGAGGGGTCTGGGGAGCCGGGTTCTGGGAACGACAGTTGCCCCCTGCCCCATAGAAAATTACGCCCCTGGACAGAGGGCACTTACCAAGGGCGCAGAAGTTTTAGGGGCAGAAAATTTCAAATAAATAATATAACAGTTATAATCCTTTATATAACGGTAATAATCAAAATAATTAAATTAAAATGATTAATAATAGTTAAAATGATTCAAATAATAAATTAAAATACTAAAAATATAAATCATTAAATATTTAATAAATTAAAATAATTTAGCTAATAAATAAAAGTTTTGTTAAAATTTGGCCTGAAAATTTTGTTGGAGACAGGGGAGGGGGGGCTAATCAAGACTTGCTCCGGGTAGAAGACAAAAAGGAACAACCATTGAATGTAGCGGAGGGTAGAGAAAGCATAGTTTTTTCCCAGAAGACACAACAAATTAAAGTCAATACAATTACAAAATCAGCCACTTTTTCTCAAGCAAACCTAGGCATATGTTGCGCAAACTGGGTTTTTGATTAAAAATATTTCTTTTAAAAACTATTAATTATCACCCAAAGAGAATTGCTGGCATAAAACCTTAAATTGAAAACTAATTATAGCAATTATCGAAATTTTCTTTGCAATTTCTAACTCTTCTATTGAAGTCACCAGACGCTAAACTAACGGGGTTGCTGGGAGCTTTTAACTTCTATCTTCCTGTGTTTTGTGGGGGAATCTTCAATTCTTAATATTTCCCAAATTTTTTCAGAGCTAATTGAAAAAACAGTTCTTAGAACATAGCAAAGTTCAATCTTCTGAAATATTTACTTTTCTCTTTCTCTGTTTCTTTTTTGTTTCTTGTCAGTAGGGTTACTAGGCTCGTAATTCTTTCACTGTTTAACAAAAAAGTTCGGAGACAATTGGGTACCTTTGGCTAGAAAGGGCTGCCTACTTTGCAATACCGAGTGCATATATTGGAGGACCAAGTACAACCTCACGTGTGACACAGTTTCACCACACTTGGCAAATATCTACTGAACTTGAAATTGCACTGCCATATTTGAAAATGCACCACCACGCCTGGTATAATACTATTAACGCCATTTTTTATCATCATTTTTGTCACATCGTACTAAAATCAAATTTGTACACGACTCATTCGAACAAAAATTAAAAGTTCTAGTGTTCTTTTTAAGTAGCCAAAATGATTGTGACATAGCAAAGTGATATTGTCTGATATTTTGTGGAACCAAACTAGAATCTTGACCCAAAGGGGAGAAAAGTTACTATCCGATTGAAAATTTTGGTTTAGTTATACATCACTATAGACAGACATTACCTTCAAACGTTTCCTGAAAGCTTGAACTTAATGCCCTTCGTCCTTTCTTAAATATTGCGGGTACGCCTTTTTGAAAACCTCGATGCAAATAATGTCCTTTAGTATAGTGTATGATCCTCCTCAACATTCACTGAGAGTTCACCTAAACACTTATCACCATTCATTATTTATTGCATGTATATCTTTTTGACCGCCTGGAGGGATTTATTTTCTTTTGATTTACTGTGACATCCCTTTCAACATTCCCTGAAAGTTTCAAATTGATACCGTTAGCCTTTCTGTTCTTGAGGTGTTGCACATACACCCTTTTGAAACTTGGATACACATAGTGTCTTTTGACTTAGTTGAATTTCCCAGAACAACCCTTGAAAATTTCAACTAAATTCCCTTAGCTGTTTTTGAGATTTTGCGGATACAGCATTTTGACAACTTGGATGCATATAATGTCATTTGATTTTGTTCAAAGTATCCCTAAATATTTGTAATAACTCCAATGTAATATCTTTAGCCGTTTCCGAGATATTGCCGAGTCGTCCATTTGACGACCTGGAAGCACATGGTATCTTTTGACTTTGGTCAAAATTCCACTATACATTCCTTCGAAGTTTCAACTAAATACCCTTAGCCCTTCCTGAGTTATTGCAGCTACACCTTTTGACATCCTTTGTCCACATAGTTGCTTTTGATTTAGTTCAACATCTCGGTACACGTTCAAGAAATTTTCGCCTCAGTACCCGCAGAATCAAAGACGCTTCCGTTTCACATAAGCCCTGTATGGTAATATTCGGTTGCTTGTGTAATTCATAGCCCTTAACCCAGAAGCTAGGAATAGGGGTACCCTCATCCCTGGACGCATATTTCTTGGACCTGTTGACAATTTTGAACAAAATCGCTCCGACTCGAAATTTTGATAGGGGTTGTGAGGGAAGCAGAAGGCAACTAAGAAGGGCTTTGAATAAGGACTAGCTACTTTCCAGTCACTTTTGACTCTTCAGAAGACAGAAGGACTTTCAATTTCAAATCAAATGAACCCCCTCCGGCATTTTTACAACAACTTCCGCAACACGAAGAGAAATGAAAACAAGTAAATAATACGTGGAATAACAGATCCTCCTCAACATGCCCTGCAAGCCTTAACAACAGAACATTCCTAGAAATGTTCTGTTATTCCTGGAATATTGCAGGTAGGCCAAACGTCTTAAATCTCCCTAGTTTTTGCCCAGCCCCTGAGACTTTCAAACTAATAACCAGAGCCTTTACTGGAATATTGAATATATGTCACTTTGACAACCTATCCCTCTTCCCAAACATTCCCTGAAAGTTTCAGCTTAATACCTTTAACCGTTCCCAAGATAAGTTAAATTTACCCTTTTGAAAACCTGGATGCACATGATGCCTTATGATTTAGTTCAAAATCACCCTCAACATTTCCAGAAAGATTCAACTCGGTGCATTCTGCCGTTCCTGAGACATTGCACATACACCATTTGCCATCATAGATGCACATAATGTCTTTTTATTCAGTTTAGTGTCCTCCCTTAACATTCCCTGACAGTTTAATTGATTTCTCTTAGTCCTTCATGAGATATTCCTGGTACTCTCTTTTAGCAACCGACATACTTATAGTGCCTTCTTACTTAGTTTATTACCCCCTAACTTTTCCTGAAAATTTAAATTTAATGCCTTTTGCTGTTCCTGATATATTTTAGATATATCGTTTAACATGTTAATTACACAGTGTCTTCTGGTTTAGTTTAGGAGTAATCGAACATGCACTGGAAATTTCAACTTAATACACCTTGCCGTGAAGATGCGTCCTTTTAACAACCTGGATGCACATAATAGTGTTTTTATTCCTTCATTATCCCTCTCAAAATTCCTTGAGGTTTCAATTGAATACTCTTAGCCGTTCCCAAGGAATTTTAGATGCACCCTTCTGACAACATGAATACATATAGTAGCTTTTGATCTAGTTCAACATCCCCCTTAACATTTTCTGAAAGTTTCAAAGTAATACCCTTAGCCGTTCATGCGCTAATGCACATACACTCTTTTGCCAATTAGGATGTAAATAACATCTTTAAATTTAGCTCAACACCCCTCCCCCAGTATTCCCCAAAAGTTTCGACTCATAAAAATTGGCCGTTCCTGAGATATTGCAGATAAGCCCTTTTACACTGAACGCAAGTTCTGTGTCTTTTTATTTAGTTCGATTTCCCTCAATTTTTTTTTTTTTTGAGAGCTTCAACTGTATACTCTTAGCCGTTCTGAGGTATTACCGATACGCATTTTTAACAGTCTGGATGCAAAGAGTATCTTTTGATTTGATTCAATATCCCCCTCGACTTTCGTTGACAGTTACAACTAAATACCCTTAATTTGTTTGAGACATTGCAGATACGCCCTTTTGAAAACTCTGCTGCAGAAAGTTTATTTTGATTTGGTTTAAGATCCCTCTAAACACGCACCCTAGTTTTCAACTTGATAGTCTTAATCGTTCCTTGCAGGCATGCAGGCATGCCCTTTTGACAACCGTTTTGCAAGCATGCCCTTTTGACAACCTGGATGAACATGGTGTCGTGTCTTTTGATTCAGTTCACCATTCCCCTAAACACTCCCAGAAAGTTACAGTTTGATACTCTTAGCAATTCCTAAGATATAACTAATACCCTTGATGTATATAGGTATATTTTATTTAATTTAATAACCCCCTCATAATTTTATTTTTTTGAAATTAAATTAGGGTTTATTCATCAATCAAATATAACAAAATCCAGAAGCAAAGCTTGTAAAGGAGATCACTACCCAACTAGGCCTAACAACGACAAAACCAACCTATCATATAAAAATCACAAATAAGCGACTATGCCATCCCACCTCGTATTCAACTCATCAATTCTCAGCATTCAACATGTTTAACCTTGTCCTTCTCAATCCATCAACCAAACAAACAAAAAACAACAAAAATTACAAATTAAAGCCATTATGCCATGAAAGTTGTAAATTAATGCTCTTAGCCGATTTCTCATTGATTCAGAGTATTGATTTAGAGTTCAGAGAGTTAAGAGCAATTCAATCGGATAAAATAAAGGATTAAATCTGGACAGCTTGCGTAACCAATTTTTACCTGTGTGTGGCTTTGTGCCAAAATTGTGAATATCTTTTTCGAAAACAAGAAAAATAACTTATTGTTTTTTTACAATACTAGATCAAATTAAGGACTAAACTTGTGCATCGATAAGATCCAAAGTGTCAAAATGAAAAACCGAACATTAGACGCCGAGAAAATGTAAAATGCCCAGTTTTTGCGAGAACTAAATTTCAAATTGGATTTATTACCAGCGCTGTTGGACAAAGTTAATGCAATTCCTGGACTTTCGGATAGCATTGCTGCCTTACAAATACAGATGAATAACATTAGTACACAGCTATCTAGCAATGCTGAGACAAATGAAGAAATTAAAAAAGAGCTGGAAAATGTGAAATCAGACCTAGTAATCATATCTGAACGAGCCAACCAGCTCGAAAAAGAGCAGAAAAGAACAAATTTGATTATTTATAATTATACTCCGCAATACCATGGCGAGTATACTGTGAAACAAGAAATAATGGATTTATTAAACCGTGCTATGCCTTCTCTCAAAATAAGTCGATGTGATGTACGTGACATTTTTAGATTGAAATCAGGGCCAGTGGTAGTGAAGCTAAACTCGGTCGAAATCAGAGACTACATCTTAATAAATAGTTCCTTATTGAGAAAGGGAGGTCTATCGGTGGCCCCAGATTACACAGCTAAACAAAGAGAAGCCCGTAAACACTTAAAGGACATTATGAATCTTGCACAGAACGACGGCCGTGATGCAATGCTACGAGGTGACAAGCTGTTTATCCAAGGCCGACTATTCAGGTACGATGGAAAGGCTGTGATTGAGGTTAAATGTAACTTGGCGCCAGTTAAAAATATTGGTCCATCCCCTAGTGCTAGACTCCCAAATTACCCTGCTGTTATCCCGATGGGGCTAGATAGTGATTCCAGTAATAGCGATACCCAAAGCAGTTAAACGATTAATATCCAACTCTCCGGAATTACCAGAAACTAAAAAACATACTAGTGGTTTTACAAGTCCTAATGACCGACAGTGTACAGACCCTCAAAATGTGGCATTCAGAAGAAGCCACTATTCAAGAAAAAGGTTTGTAAAAAGACCTTGCAGAGTTTGTTCCTGTGATTTTTTTGATAATAGTTAGCGAGTGCTAACAGATATTAAAAGTCGCAGTCGTGAGTATTACCATTTTGCCTTTTCCCCGACAAAGACCAGGAACGAGAAACTCTAAGAAGTGGCTTGTAATATTAATACACTGATAGAAAATGTTGATACATAGGAAATAAATAGCCATATACTCAGTTTAGTGCCATGGAACATAAAAGGACCACGTGATAAGTTACCTTATTTATATCATGAATTACTTTCTTTTAAAGCGACTTCCTTTATTGAAACATGGAACGATCATTCTCCTATATCACCTCTCCCAGGGTATTTGGTTGAACAGGTTGTGCGTAAACCAGCAAAAAATAATAGACATTATGGTGGTATTTTGGTTTTGATTAAATCATCAGCTATTGATGGTTATGAAAGAAATAATAGTAGATCTGAAAATTTACTTTGGCTGCGTATTTGGAGAGAGAGCTTCAATAGCACACATATTATTTAAAAAGTATCTTTTTTTCAATTTCCATTATAAAACCGAAAAAAAAGAAATTCCCGCCACCCCAGATTTTGAAAAAGATTTTTATACCTTTATTATTAGCAATATTTTCTTAACAGGTTGACAATAATCCTTGTTCACATCCTTATATTCTCATGTATTTTTGAGTGTAAGTTTTTCGAAGTCGTTGTTTTTCGGCCATTTACGACCATTTATAAACTTGGCAAACTTTTTCAAACTCAAAACGAGCAGAAATTAACATGAGTAGGGCTCAAAACCCCTGTGTCTTCACAGGCCAGAACATAATTTGCACTTTACTGAAAAAAAACACAAATGAATGTGCATTGTCAGTTTAATATACAAATACTGATATTTAGTAATCAAAATGTTAAAATTATTTGATTTATTAAATTTATAAAAGTGAAAACATTTGTATTTTTTCAGTAGAATGCAAATTATGTTCTGGCCTTGGGAAGGCATTGGGAAGGCCAAATCAAAGTAGTTGAAAGGTTCGGAAATTATATCTTGGAGGGTGACACTCCCCCCACAGCCTTCAGGGTAAGGGTTGTAAGTTATGCCCTGGGGGCATATAAGGTTTTTATTGGAAACTCTGTCGTTGAAACTTGAAAAAGGGCGCTTTCGATTGAAAATTCAAAGGGCTAGTAACCTTTTTAATAGTTGAGAGTGGTTTGAGGGTTACTAACCCCCCTCTCACGCCCACGTTTTCCCCAAACACAACCAATCAAAATTTTTGGATGGCCTTTTTGTTTTAGATAGCCACGTAGTTAAAAGTTTTAGAAATTAGGTCTTTGAGGATGATAACCCCCTCAGAGCCCTCAGGGCAAGGGTTGTAAGTTGTGCCCTGGAGCATACAAGGTTTTTATAGGTAGTGATGTTATAGAAACTTCAAAAAGGACTCATTCAATTGGAAATTAGAAGGGCTTGTGCCCTTTTTAATAGTCGAAAGTGATTGGAGGACAACAACACCCCTCTCACACCCACCATTTCCCCTAAGACATCCAATCACAATTTTGAGATGGCCATTTTGTTTAGTGGAGTAAAAAGTTCTGGAAATTAGGTTTTTGAGGATGGCAACCCCCTCAAAGCCCTCAGGGTAAGGGTTATAATTTATGCCCTGGGGACATATAGGGTGTTTATAGAAAGCGTTGTCGTGGAAAATCAAAAAGGGCTCATTCGATTGGAAATTGAAAGGGCTAGTACCCTTCTTAATAGTCAAAGGTGATTGGAAGGCTTTACATTTTTATAGTTAAGATCAATGTGGGTACAATGTATTTTTTTTCTTTTTTGTTTAGACCAGGGCAATTCGTATCGAACGAGTTGTCGTAGGAACTTCGAAAAGGGCTCATTAGATAAAAAATTGAAGGGCTGGTTCCGTTTTTAATATTTGAAAGTGATTGGAGGTCAACTAATCCTCCTCTCTCGCCCACCTTCACATTTGCGCATTCTGTGTCAAAACTAATTGTTGCCTTAAGATTAAATCAAAATGCACTGTGTTAACGCTAATTCCCAATAAGGCATCTCAGCAGTATCCCAAAAACGAATGAGGGTATTATGTTCAAACTTTCGGGGGTACTTCTGATTCTAAGATATAACCAAATCAAAATACAGCAAGTGTATTCAAGCATTCAAATAGGATAAATTTATTTTTTGCGAATCGTATAATATTTTTTGCTTCAGATCAACTAGGTGAGATATAGAACTAAATTAAACACCAGTAGTTGTATTCAGATTTTTATAAGGGTGTATGTTGTTAAAAAATTGCTGAAAGTTTTTTCTCCAGCATACAAATAGCAGGCCAAACTATAAAATCTTTAAAAAAAAAAAAGATTTATAATATTATTTTCTTTTTCCCTGAAAAGACAATATAAAAAGAACAAAAATTAATTTCCAGAAAATAAGTTTTTCAAAGAAAAGTAAAGAACTGCATTAAACCAAAACTGAGCAAAAATAAAATCCAATAATCTACCAAGCATGAAACTACCACAAATCAGCATCGATAAATAAATGGAAACCCAAAACGAACAGAGATTACAATAAATAACCGAGTCAAACTCAAAACGTGCAGAAATTAACATGAGTAAGGCTCAAAACCCCTATGCCTTCCCAAGGCCATAACATAATTTGCACTTTACAGAAAAAAAATACAAATGAATGTGCATTGTCAGTTTAATATACATATACTGATATTTAGTAATCAAAATGTTAATATTATTTGATTTATTAAAGTTATAAAAGTAAAAACAGTTTACATTGTGCCCACATCGCTCTTTACTTAGGCAGCGCTACTGAGCTGTCTATGATAAAAAAAATTCTCTGAAACTATAGCCTAATGTTGATAAAATATATTATCCTGATCGAAATGAAGGGCACAATTAAAATAATATTAAATTAAATAAAATTATTTAAGTTCTCATGAAGTTAAATATACAAAACTATAACAAAAATGCGCACTCAGAAGGGCCCACCGGTGTGTGCACACGTCCCATGAGTTACAAACATTAGGCCCGTTTTTTAGCACTAAGATCTTGCATCTTTCTGCAAAGATTATCGTTTTTTAACTCATCTTTGTTCTAAGATCTTACAGCTCACTGATGTTAGCAAAAAGTGTGAAGAACGCCACTGTTCTGCCATATAGGACAATGATGAGAGAACTTTGATGACACACTCATCATTGTTCTCAGACCGCTGATCAGAGAATAATTATTAAAGACGTTTGAAAAAAACAACAAAAGATGTAAGATCTTAGCAAATTGATGAGTGAAAAAACGGCCCTATTCTCTCAGTAATAGGTCTTAGTTAGCAGTCTAACCCTTTATTTACATATCTATGTATGTTATTTATATATTAAAAGGAAGTCAATGTTGTTTAAGAAACTAATAACCTTTATAGGAGAGCTCCAATCCCAGCACAGTCGAAAAAAACAATAAAGGCAAGAGAACTCCCTCCATAACAAATTTTTTCATCTTAGCGTCATAGCCCCTCCCCACAAGAGTTAATTTATGGATACACCAACTTTTTTACTGGCTTAATGTAGCACAAATGATCGTAAAATAAACGAGGCCTGATGACGATGACTCCATTAAATACAGAGCAAGACCATACATCTTTACACTATATTTACGACCAGTTTCCATCACTGTTTTCTAAAATGAAATAACCAGTCACCTTGTACCGGCGTAGTGGAACAGGCCAAGACTTTGGATTCAAGAGTTCTATGGTTCAATCCCGCGCGGTGCAAGGAATCAATCTGTTAGAATTAGGTAGTTAATTTTTTTTTCTTATACTGGGCAGAATACGTATTTTATACTTTCCCTATTCATAGGCAGCGCATTAGCGCTGCCTAAGTAAAGAACGATGTGGGCACAATATGTGTGTGTGTTTTTTTTTTTTTGGTTTTTTCTTCATACCCGGGCACTTCGTATCGAAGGAGTCGTCGCAGAAACTTCGAAAAGGGCTCATTCGATTGGAAATTGGAGTGGCTAGTGCCCTTTTTAATAGTCAAAAGTGATTGGAGGGCAGCTAATCCCTCTCCCACGCCCACCCTCCACGCCGCCTGATATATAGAAAATTTCTGTTTGTTCTCAGCTCTAATGTTGCTTCTTGTTCATTTAAAAAAAAAACTTCTCTTTAATTTAGTTATTCATATTTTAATATAGATTTCTGAGTTATTATATCAACATTACCAAGGTCGTATCCAGGGGGGGGGGGATTTTTTTTAACTCCCCCCCCCAATTTTTGTCCAACTCATAGGATGTAGCAAAAATGTAAATAAACAAATTTGTCATGCATGTTGAAAACGATTTTGTCCCCCTCCCCTAACAAAACACATACGCCCTTGAACATAACACTTCTCCATGATAGAGCGAAATTCATGAATCCCACCCCTGCAAGAGACCAAGCAATTTCAGTCTTTAAAGGGAAAACCAAAGAGAATAAGAGAGATTACTGGCTTATATTTCCTATTTAGAAAGTATCCTCTAGTTCCATTCGTATATTTTACCACATATTTTTGCAAAAGTACTAGATCACTCTTTAAGCTTATACCTGAAAGGGAAGCTTCCCTTCATAAGGGCACTAAAATCGTTTGTGACACTTCGTATAGGTTGTAGAAACTTCGGAGGGACTCATTTGAATGGAAGCTAAAGCTTTTAGTAACATTTGTAAGAATGAAAAGTGATTTTCATTCTTACAAATTTTATCTGTATAGATTTTCACGTGGTAAATCTGTTTGATATGTTTTTTTATGAATATTGATATTTAATAAAAATGAATTTTCTCTCATTTTACGGCATCTAGTCCCTTTTCCACCATAGCGACGAGTAGAAGAGAGGAAAGCCGTCAAAAAATGAGCAGAATTATTTCTTTTGAAACAATTCTGAATTGTTTCATTGTTTCTTTTGAAACATTTCTTTTGAAAGGAACAAAATTGTTTCTTTTGCAGATTGTTTCTTTTGACAATCTCAGTTTCAGTCTGCACAGAAAAAAATCATTTAAAAACTAGTTTTCCATCTTAGATCGCTTAGATAGTTAGAAACTTAAACGCAGGGCAAACGTAAAATCCCCAGAAAGTTGGTCCTTTTCGTTTTTTTGGTCCGTGCCGGTTCTACAAATCCCCCCTCCCCAAAACTAGGAAATTTAAGTATACGAGGGGCGCTAAGTAAAAGTGCTTACCAACCAATCAAAGACTTCTTGGTGGCAAACTGTAAGTAAGGAGCAACTTCTGTTAATTGTACCCTAAACTAAAAACACGAGTTTTGATAACATTACAGCTTCACAAGAATTGGTTTTTCATAATGATTCTATATAAGTAAAATTCGGTAAATTTAAGGCTACCATTAGAAGTTACGAGCCGGGAGGGTAATCTTTATTAAAAACACACAAACAGAAGTCAATCTAAAATATATCTCTTTTTATGAGGTTCTCATCCCCAGTCTAAAAAAATATGCTGATTCCAAATATATTATATTCATTAAAATTCAGGAGATTTTCTGGGGATAGATTTCCTACAGGGAGAATTTCTCACTGGGAAGGAATTTTCCGGGGGGTGAACTTTCCAGGGAAAATTGTACACCGGGGGAATTTGCCAGAATTCGCATACAGAATTCCTTTTATTTGTCGTACCTTCTCATTGGCGACCCCATTTTGCATGTGGAGACACTTTGGGGGAATTATCCGAGGGAAATTTTAAGTGGAGTTTAAATTCTCTAAGGGATTTTTTCGCGGAGGGGATTTCCCACGGGAGAATATTTCCATGGGGGAATTATCACCACGAAAAATTCCCCAAGAGGAAATTTATGCAGGAGAAACTGTCAATTGTGGGGGGGCCAGGAAATATTTTCAACACAGAGGAATTCCCCCATGACTTTAAAAAGCATAAAAAAAATTAATAAGAACAAGTCTGTCTTCAAATGAAATTATGCTAAGGAGTATTTTTCCGGCAGCATCGAAAGCAAGAAATTTTCTGCGGGGAAGTCGCAGCGAGCATGGAATTTTACGTGGGAGGAACTTTTGATGGAAGAATTTTTCGTGGGGTGATTTCCAGGGTTTATTTGGAAAAACAAGTTTTTTTCTATTGAAATAAAGGAGGAGTAACATTGAAACTTAAAACGAACAGACATTATTCTGTATATGAGGGGGGGCTACACCCTCGTCCATACCCCACTCTTTACGCTAAATTTCGATATTTTGTCTCAATTCTGTAAGAACGATTCCTGAAACACAAGTTCCATGTTATTAGAATCAGAGCCTTTAATAAAACTTTCTAAAACACTTTAGCGTGAAAAGAGGGGTATTGAGGTGGGAGCAGCCCCCCCCTTCTATACGGAATAATTTCTGTTCGTTTTACGTTTTATTGTTGCTCCATACTTTCAGTAGAAAAACTTTTCCTTTTTTATTTACTACTCGTAAAGATGTTCCTTCATTTGGACCACAGTATATATAATAGACCTAATTATATAACCTAATTACATAAATATATAAACTGTGATTTGGACTGTTCATTCTATTCATTCAAAAACTGTTCATTTAAAAGCTCTTCATTCATGTCGACATTTATCTAAAGCTCCAATCAACAAAGTTGCTTCATTCATGGGCGCCCATATGGGAGGGGCTGGGGGGGCTGTCGCCCCCCCCTGGCTGAATGTTTCTGCCTTATTTTTGTATTTTTGTTCTGAGATTTCTATTATATAGGATTAAAAGTGCCAATTAGACAAGGTTTGCCCCCCCCCCTGGAATTCAGCTTATGGGCGCCCATGGTTTCATTCAAGGGTTCATAAAATTAAGAACAGTTATGTAGAATTGTGCGTCAGCTATTACAGAAGAGCACCAGTGGATTTGTGTAGGGAAGGAGGTGGATGTGCCTAACGGCTTAAAAATGCATTTTTACTCCAAAAAGTTTATAACCCCCCCCCCCCCCCGTTAAACTCAAGATACATGTAAAAAGAGTTTTTTGTTTTGGAGGATGGGGGGCGTGTTAAAGATAATCCACAATCTCTTGTCAATTGCAGGAATGTTTTATAATTAAACCTTAATATCGATGATGTAGGGCTTTCTACACTCTAAAATTGCAAAAAAAAAAAAAAAATAAATATGCGCAATTCAAGAGATTTCATTTTATGCTAAACAGCAGAGAAACAGGAGGCTGTCATGAGAATATTTTTTTTTAATATTTTTTAATATTTAATAATATTTTTTTAATATTTTTTTAAAAAAAACCAGGAATATTTTTTTTTTTTTAATTTAAAGTAGGATGGATTTTCAAAAACGTAGCTAAAAAAAATCACAAAGAGTATAAAATTAGAGCTTAAAAGATAATATTTTTTTCCTTCGGAAAAGTCCCAATTCTATGGTGTCACCCTTAGGACTAAAGTGAGGATCAATCCCTAATGGTCAAATCACAATGATATTTTATTAATGCCGAAATCAAGCTGGCACTAACTTGAGCCATTCAGGGTTTTCATAAAAATATATTGTGATTGGTTGACAAATTGTTGACTGGCTCAAGTTGGCGCCAGACAAATTTCTATATTAGGAAAATCTCACAAAGAGTATTTATAGATTTTCCTGAAAACCGCTTAGAGACTTAGAAACTTAAGACTGAAGCGAGTGTAACCAGTCAATCCCTCGGGAATTCAAGTTTTATTTTTGCGTGGCAATTTATTTCTACCCTTCTCCCAAAAGAGTTTCAACTTGGAACTTTTTGAGCAGCATAGAAGTTGTTAATGTAAATGATGCTTTACATTTGTAATAACAATGTAATAATAAGTGTAATAATAACAATTGTAAAGAACAATGTAACAAATACTCCGGAAACCAAAATGCATTTTCAAATGTAGGACCAATGGGTCGATACGATCATCCCTTGAAAAAAAAACGCATCCGTGATCTTACTATTGGCAAAAAATACAAAATTCCAGATTTTTACACATAGGAGCTTGAAACCTATACAGTAAGGTTCTCTGATAAGCTGAATCTGATGATGAGATTTTCATTTGGATTCTATGACTTTTAAGGGGTGTTCCGTTTTTTTAAAATCAGGCAAATTTTCTCAGGCGCGTAGCCTTTGATGAGTAAAACAAAACTGAATTAAATTTATATATTTGGAATAAGCATTATAATCTGATTCTTTTGATATATCTATGGGTATCAATATTCCGCTTTTTAGAGTTTCGGTTACTATTGAGCCGGGTCGCCCCTTACTTACAGTTTGTTACTACGCATTGTTTGATCCGATATATACAAAATTCATTAAGTTTAGTGCTACCCATCTAAAGCTACGAGCCTGAGAAAGTTTGCCTGATTTTCGAAAAATGGGTGAAAGACCCCCCAAAAGACGAGCAACCTTAATGTAAACCACACCATCAGACTAAGCATATCATAGAACCCTATTTTAAAGGTTTCAAGCTCTTATTATGACCTATACACGAGCATATGGATCTTTTTTTTTTGCCAGAAGAAATATCACGGATGCGTGTTTGTTGGTTTTGTTTTCCCAGGAAAAGTTCTAGTGCCATTTTTAAGTAACCAAAAAGATTAGATGGAACATATCTAATCATACTTATATGCTATTCATATGCTGTAGCATATTCATATACATATTCTTATTCATTCAAAATATCATAGAACCAGAGGTTTCAAGTTCCCATACACAAAAAGATGGAATTATGTGGTTTTTGCCAGAAGAAAGATTATGGATGCGTGTTTATTTGTTTTCTTTTCCCAGGGGAGATTGTATCGAACCTGTGATCCTAGGTCTCGTTAGATCGGAAATCAAAAGTTCTAGTGACCTTTTTAGGAGATTAAAAGATTAGAGGGAACCTCCCACGCATTTTCCCCTCAAAGACTTCCGATTTTTACGGGAAAAACTTCATGTGGGGGCATGGTTTCAAGGAAAAATTATAGATGGAGAGACGGGGATGGGATTTCCTGGTATAATTTGAAAAACGGGCAGAAATCAAGTAAAAAAAAAAAAAATTAAAGTAGAGAGCAATACTGAAACTTAAAGCGAACAGAAGTGTTTCCGTATACGAGGGGGGCTGCTCCTTCCTCAATCCTCACTGTTTACAATAAAGTCTGACTTTTTATTACAATTCTTTAAGAAAGGCTGCTCAAGCACAGGGGCCATTGAACTTGAATGACATACATTTTTAAAGAACTTTACGCAAAAGAAAAGAATAACAACACGATTAAAAAAAAAAAAAAATGTTTCATAAACCCACAAACTTAATGACCCGAATATCTTTTTCTAAAATTTTAGGTTTTGCATCACTAGTGCGTATTTGAAGTGATCGTGAATTACATGAATATTAATATACATTTTTCCTAGGATCATAATAAACGCTAAAATACCCAGCCTTTAAAAAAAGCTAAAACTGAATTCTAAAAAATCGATTTATTTGTTGTTCAGTGGCAGATATTGTACAATAGGCCCTTACTCCTTTCTTGTCTAAAGGCGAAGCTCAAACATTTGCGTTAGAGCTCAAGGCTATAGGTTCATACTGACAAGAGAGATCTTAGCTCACGTAATTAGACCTTTCAACTGTTTCTGGCGGTTTCCGAGGTTTAGCTATAGCTGAACATCGTTGCTAACTTTTTGTTCCATGAATGTGTCCCCTGAGCATGCAAATATGTGTAATTTTTAACTGAAATGAGTCCATCTTGAAATCTAAAAAACTACAGGTTATGTTTTTACTGGTTGTATCATTGACCAAAAGACGCTTTGCAAACCCCAATCAAAGCGGCCAGTTAACAATAAAATATAAAGAAAATTTAAAATATCCATATATAATATTCATATAAAATTATTTAGTGTCAAAGCACGAAACTCATAAAAACATGTTAATCCCTTACTTTGGTGAAAATTCTTTTCTTACGACATCTCTGGTAAACCTGGATGCTAAAAAAAATACCAAGAAAAAGGAATAATTTGATGAAAAGCGATATTTTTCTTTTTACCAAAATATACATCCAGTTGAGAAATGTTTTGTTTTATCTCATTGTGTTTGTGCCCCGGTACATGGAAATGTGTACTTTTGACATAAAATATGTACAGTTAGCAACCCCATAGGTGAAGCAGAAATCAGCTCTTTAGACCAATATCAGAGGACCCTAAACAAATGTCGACATTATTTAGGAGAACTTAAGTATACCTCTACTCAGACGTACTTTGTATCAAACAGTTCATCTTAATCGTTATTGAGTGAGGAGTAAACTTATTTTTAAAAATAATAACTGAACGGAAGTTCTTTATGCACCACATCATACATCAAAAGACCGTGTTTTTCATACTAATTCGAATACATGTTTAGTTTTCAGCGTTAACAATTTTGTCTCTGAAATTCCTTTTTTGTCGGTGCAAATTAGACCTCGGCGCCAGGCAGGCGCATCGACCGAACGCCGCCAACGAAAGGCCTGGTTGACCGCCGCCAAAGTGTCGCAACGCTGCCGGCACGCCATACGCGCGCCGCCACCGGTAGAGGCGGTGGCGTTCGTCTGACTTTGAATTAACTTTGCGGCAATTCTTAATTGCGTGAACCGCAAAGTCGTAACTTTTCTTTTCTCGTTTGGTTAAGTATTTCGATTTTCCTATTAAGGAATCAAGCAGGGCTTGCACTATCCCCGTAATTTCGGGAATTTCCCCAAAAATATATTTATCACCCAAAAAAAATTGCTTCCCCAAATCTCCGAAAATCACCTAATCACGGCGCCACCCCTAGTGATTTATCCCTAGTGACTATCCCTGCCAAATATTACTTTGTATATCATAATTGTTCACTACTCTCTTGTTCGTTAATTTTCGTCTCTATTAGATATAAACCAGACAGATATAATTGAAATATCTATGAGTCTTCATATGTTGACAAAAAATCGTCTTTATGAAATTAAATAAAAAAACAAGTTATTTTAAACTGAAAGTAAGGAGCGACATTAAGACTTAAAACGAACAGAAATTATTCCGTATATGAAAGGGGTGTTCCCCTCCTCAACGCCTCGCTCTTTACGATAAAGTTTGTTTTATTGTTTTAAAAAGTAGAGTGGTGGAAAAGAGTCAAACTTTAGCGTAAAGTGCGAGGCTTTGAGGAAAGGACAACCCCTTTCATATCGGAATATCTATTGTGTTTTACAATAACTCTAGAGATAGCTATTTCTGGGTCTGCAATTTTGTATTTTTTAACTATAGGTGAATTTCTGTGCCAAGGTGGTAGACGCAGTAAATATTTTGCAAATAGAAAGAACAGCGAACGGATGAGTTTTTGCTAAATGGCTCTCTAAATTGTGTTCTGACGTAACTTACGAATTATCTTACGTAACTAACTTCTATATTCGTATGGTTTTACTACGTATGTTAGGGAGTTCGCCCCCCCCCCCCCCTAGTCAATACCTCATTCTTTGCGCTAAAGTTTGAACTTTGTTCGAATCACAAACTACTGAATAACAAAGGCCGGTTAATTAGAACAAATAGCTCTTTTGAAAGTACTAAAAAAAACTTTAGCGTAAAGAGCGAGGTATTGGCTAGGGGGCGAACCCCCTCAAATACGTAATAATTTCTGTTCATTTCCAGTTTTGATGTTGATCCTTAATTTATGTTGAACAAAGCTTGTTTTTTTTTTCATTTAATCACAGGAAAAAGTATAGAGAAGAATGACAAACTTTGTGAAACTTTGGATTTCAATGAAGTTTTATTTTGTGAAGAAGAGTTAGAGACAGTACTAAAAGGATTAAAAAATAATAAGGTCCCAGGTGCTGATAGTGTGGTAAATGAGTTTTTTTTATATGGTGGTTTAGAAGTTAGAGATAAATTACTCAAAATTATGAATAAAATTTTTGAAAAGGGGGAAGTACCTAGCGATCGCAACTCTATAGCGCTGCCTATAATAGAGAGTCACAAGGCTTCAATATTTTAACATTTACTTATCATTTTTTCCCCAGAGGCTGTTTATGCTGAAGGGGTGGTCGTATGAACTTCGGAGAGGGCTCATTCTATTGAAAATTGAAAGTTCTAGTGCTCCTTTCTTTTAGGTTCAATGATACCCAGAGGCATAATCATTGAACCTTTCAACTATACTAAACAAAATCAAAATTTTGATTGGATGAGGTGTTTTGGGAGGAGGAGGGTAGCAAAAGTAGCCGTGAAAGAGGGGTGGTTGCCCTCCGATAAAAAATTACTTCCATACGAAGTGGCTAGGTGATTAAGAAATAACAATATATAAAACATACTCCGCTCTTTACTTAGGCAGCGCGCTATTGCGTAAAGATCGTAATAACCTAAAAAATCGTATAACCGCATAATCGATTAACCAAAATCATAACAACCTTACAAATCTTCCGAGGATTTAGAAGGCTTGATTCTCATGCATAAATTCAAGACGTCATATGCACTGCCGTTGGTTATGTTCAAAGGACAGAAGAGACGAATAGACAAATAGACGAATGTCATATAGACGTCAATAGATGTCATGTCAATAGACGTCAATATGTCAATATGTCAATAGACGAATAGACAAATTTCCATCTGTCGGAAGATTCTTGGCAACGCTATTAATCACAACTTCAAAAAAGGGATCTGAGAGAATAAACCAGGCACCCCATTGTGGGGGAGGTTGGAAGTTCAAGATGAAATTTTTTGATAATAGGCTATTGTATATTTTTAACGTTCATTTTATATAACATGGAGGAAGGAGGTCAAATCGCAACATAGACTCCCATGATTTGAGGGAGTTCAATTTCACTAGTAGTTGACAATTTTGAACTTAAAATGAAAAACTTGACTTGTAGGTTTTCTTGTCCAATAGGGGTTGGGGTGTTCCAAGAAAGAACCTTGTCTGAAAAAACCTCTCCCTTGATAAATTAAAAAAAAAAAATGCCTTTAAATTCATACTTGGTGTTTCAAACACCCTTCCCCATAACATTTTCTTTGGAGGTTCACTTGATAAGGCGGAGCTACTTGCTGACAATATAATACAATACTGTTCAAACACCAGGAATGAAGCTAGGGAACAGAAATTTCATACACTAACAAACTAGAGTGAGTTTGTTAAGGTGAAGCTACTTGTTAACCTTATAATATAGGTAAATACAGGCAAGTGTAATAACAATATGAAGGTAAGGCGGAGCTATTTGCTGACAATATAATACAATACTGTTCAAACACCGGGAAAGAAGCTAGGGAACAGAAATTTCATACACTAACAAACTAGAGTGAGTTTGTTAAGGCGGAGCTATTTGCTAACAATATAATACAGGTAAATACAGGTAAGTATAATAACAATATAAAGGTAAGGCGGAGCTATTTGCTAACAATATAATACGATACTGTTCAAACACCGGGAAAGAAGCTAGGGAACAGTAATTTCATACACTAACAAACTAGAGTGAGTTTGTTAAGGCGGAGCAATTTGCTAACAATATAATACAGGTAAATACAGGTAAGTATAATAACAATATAAAGGTAAGGTGGAGCTATTTGCTAACAATATAATACGATACTGTTCAAACACCGGGAAAGAAGCTAGGGAACAGTAATTTCATACACTAACAAACTAGAGTGAGTTTGTTAAGGCGGAGCTATTTGCTAACAATATAGAGCTATTTATTTCTAACTAAAATAGCTCCGCCTACATATATATATACATATATATATATATATATATATATATATATATATATATATATATATATATATATATATATATATATATATATATATATATATATATATATATATATACACATACATACACATATATATACACATACACATATATAGAGAGTCACTTTATTTAGAAAGTCATATTAAATTTCTTTATTTCCTCTTGGGGTAAATTGTTTGTCTTCCCTATTTTTGCCCTACAGAAAAATAGTGGAGGCAAAGCTTCGCTAGCCCTTTTTGTTTCTCTTCTTTTTATTGGTTCTTACTTCATTCCATGATTGAACACAAGATTAAATTGAATCAAATTCACTGAGCACAAATTAATCTAAATTTAAAATTTTCAGGTTCATTTCTTCTTGGCAAGGGTTCTTATTCCTTATGAGTTGATCAAATTCCTTGAACTGACATACCTTCAGCATATCAGAGGTAAAGCTATATTCTAGTCACATTAGGGACACGAAAAGGCCGCTGCTGATATTTTTTTTTCTCTCATATTATAATAACAATTTTCTACTAGACAAAAGAAACTGTCGCACTTTTGTGCGACAATTTCTGACTTTTTATGGAAAAGTGCGGTTTTCTGAGTCGTACGTATAACTACAATAGTCCGTCAAAGACCAATGAGTGCATCTGTTGGCTAACCTGATGTAATGTAAAAGTTGTTACACATTGCCAACAGTGAATAGTAGTCAATTTCCAGACGACATTATTTTTCTGGTAAAGTTAACTGCGACCTGAATTCAGAGATACCGTCCTTCAAATCATTGCAGTTATTCAAAAATTATATGAATTTTGTTTTTACGATAATCTAACATTGAATATATCTATTATCTTTTGTATCTTTCAATAATACTCCGGTTGCTTTGAATGCCACTCAGAAGCTTCATTTTATTAAACGAGAACAGGTTTACAAAACTTTTTCACATCAATGAATCAAGTCTCTAAATTATTTTTGAAAATAGCAATTCTCCATTTTATTTTCATATGCAAACGTCTTAATCGTCTGAATGCAAGTTTAACTTTTTGAGAAAAGAAAATCAGGGGTTTCTCGCTCTGTTATCAATATGACTGAAAAGTCGAAACCTTTAATTTCTGAGAACCCAGTTGCCGTTCTGCTGATTATGCCAATTATCTTCTCGTTAACAAACAAAGGGGGTTTAGTTATTACTACTACTACTAACAGCTCACCACAGAACCAAGCCATCTGAGGCCAAAAACAATCCCTTGAGCAATTCTACTCGAATCTTGGTTCCGTTTAAATTTCAGCAGTTAATAATTACGTACTATTTTCAAAAAATATGCATGGGGACTTCAATCCAGCTTGGGGACTTTAATTTTGGCGAGTGGTCATTGGCTTATTACAGATGAAAGGTTACATACTGCAAAAGATTGTGCTTTTTTGCCTTTTATATAGGGCCAACCAAAAAGTAAGTTGTCTACAAAAAGTAAGTTGTCTACAAATGTCTACAAATATATTTATAAAGGTATTATATTTGCTAACAATATAATACAATACTGTTCAAACACCGGGAAAGAAGCTAGGGAACAGTAATTTCATACACTAACAAACTAGAGTGAGTATGTTAAGGCGGAGCTATTTGCTAACAATATAATACAGGTAAATACAGGTAAGTATAATAACAATATAAAGGTAAGGCGGAGCTATTTGCTAACAATATAATACAATACTGTTCAAACACCAGGAAAGAAGCTAGGGAGCAGTAATTTCAGACACGAACACACTAGAGTGAGTTTTTTAAGATTAAGCTATTTGCTAACCTTATAATACAGGTATATACAGGTAAGAGTAATTCCAACGCGAAGGTAAGACGAAGCTACTTGCTGAAAATATAATACGAAACTGTTCGAAAACCAGGAATGAAGCTAGTGAGCAGAAATTTCAGGCACTAACACACTAGAGTGAGTATGTTAATATTAAGCACTTTCCTAACCTTATAATACAGGTAAATGCAAATAAGTATAATAACAATACGAAGGTAAGATGGAGCTATTTGCTGAAAATATAATACGATACTGTTCAAACACCACGAATGAAGCTAGGGAACAGAAATTTCAGACACTAACACACTAGAGTGAGTTTGTTAAGGCGGAGCTATTTGCTAACAATATAATACAGGTAAATACAGGCAAGTATAATAACAATATAAAGGTAAGGCGGGGTATATATTTATAAAGGTATTATATTTGCTGACAATATAATACAATACTGTTCAAACACCAGGAAAGAAGCTAGGGAACAGTAATTTCAGACACTAACAAACTAGAGTGAGTTTGTTAAGACGGAGCTATTTGCTAACATTATAATACAGGTAAATACAGGCAAGTATAATAACAATGTAAAGGTAAGGCGGGGTATATATTTATAAAGGTATTATATTTGCTAACAATATAATACAATACTGTTCAAACACCAGGAAAGAAGCTAGGGAACAGTAATTTCATACACTAACAAACTAGAGTGAGTTTGTTAAGACGGAGCTATTTGCTAACAATATAATACAGGTAAATACAGATAAGTATAATAACAATATGAAGGTAAGACGAAGCTCCTTGCTGAAAATATAAGACGATACTGTTCGAACTCCGGGAATGAAGCTAGGGAGCAGAAATTTCAGACACTAACACACTAGAGTTAGTATGTTAAGGTTAAGCACTTTCTTAACCTTATAATACAGGTAAATACAGGTAAGTGTAATAACAATGTGAAGGTAAGACGAGGCTACTTGCTAACAATATAATACAATACTGTTCAAACACCAGGAAAGAAGCTAGGGAACAGTAATTTCATACACTAACAAACTAGAGTGATTTTTTCACAAAAATATTGCTCTTGGAATAAAAATTGAATTTTTTGTCCTTTACATGAAAGTAGGAAGGCTATGAGCATCTTTCACGTTATTCGGCTGAATATTATTACTACACGTTTAGTGCATGTATTATTACACGTTTATTACTGAATACATTTCGTTTTGAATTTTCAAATTTAGCTAAGTAGTAGAAACGATTGTGCTTAAGAAGATTTAGATGCCGGCTATATTTTTTGCGACAAACAGCAATCTTTGGTCCAAATTAGGCCAACAAATTGCAAGATGAAAAAAATTATGTGGCCATTCTAATTGAGGTATCAAATAGACTAGAAATAAAGATCTACTAGTCTCAAAATTGAAGTTCCCCTGGGAGCATGTGTTTCATTCTTAAGTTCATCCTTGTATAAATTTTGACTTATTTAACTTAAATATCTCTTAAGTTAAGAAATAAGTTTGATTAACTATTACCTAAACTTGAGTTGGCTTGTACACGTCGTTCGGGTTGAGTTGGCTTGGACGAAGGATAGTGGAATGCCAAGAATTGTTCTTTTTGGCGATATTTTTGGGGCCAAATGAAAACTAGGTCGTCTCCAAATTATGTGGAAACAGGTCATAAGGAATAATTTTAAGAAAACTGGAGCTTGTTGAGATGAGGTAAAGAGAGAAGCATTGAACAGATAGGAGTGAAGGAGGAGCTTGTACAGCTGTGGTGCATGGGCACCGGCAGGGGGCAGAGGGGCATGCCCCCCTGGAAATTTGGGACTAAAAAGCAATTGTGAGGAAACAAAAGGAAAGAGAGCAGAATAGGGAAAACCCATGGAAAAATCTGTTACCCCATTGTTGGCTGCCTGCCAATAGATTTTGACCATTAATAAGGAAAATATAAGTTCTAATTTGTGACTGAGTGACCCCTTTCCAGTTCTGCACAAATATTTTTTGTATATGATTTGGTTGGAGCAAAAAAAATCCAATTCTTCAAAGTAATGAAGAATTGGTAAGTGCATAACGATCCTTGTAAATACCGAAAATATAAAAGCCTAACTATTGATAGCATAGAATTAGCTTTTCATGGTGATCCTAAATATGAATTTGTTTATTAGTAATTAATGCAGTTATTAGTACACAAGGAAGTTCATATAATTATAGAGAACACAAGGAAAACAACTTAATAAGGGAAAATTTCGGTAAAATTATGCCTTCAACTTTTGCTTGCAATGCAAGAGTAGGTTACCCATGAGCTGTTATATGAAGCCACTATAATAAGAAATATTTCCCCTGAACGAAATGCTGGGAATTTCGGTATTTCCTCTCTGAACAGATACGTTTTTTGTGTTACATTATCATTTTTTCCAGGAGTGATTATATTTATCTAGTTGTCACTTTAAAAAAGATTTAACGTTCTACAGTTGTGAAGTATAAAGTTGTCAAATATACTGGTTTTTGGTAGCCAAAATTAAATTAAAAAAAGTGAATTAAGAGTTTTTATTTGGTTTTCTGAATCTTATTTTTAAAATTTTACTTTGAACAAAATACTTTGATGATGCGTTACTTTTTATAAACACTGAGTCTAAAGGCATTAAATATTTTGGTGTTTGATAACCAAGTCCAAAACTCTCAATATTGTTAAAAAAAAATATCCGTCCAACGCTTCGGCATTGCTCAACAGAACTGAATGCAGGGAGTTTATATCTTAGTTTTCGTAAGTAGGCTATTGTTTTGTGTATTTTTTGTAATTACTTACTTTTTTCATTTTTATATACTTTTACTTTAATTGCCATACTTTTTCCATTACCTTTAGAAAAATGTTTGTCACTAAAAAAAAACAAGTTTTGTCAACTGAAAGTAAGGAGCAAAATTAAAACTTAAAACTGTCTTATCCCTTAAAACTGTAGTAGTAACCGTACAATGCATTGAAAAGGGACAAGGAAACCTACGCCTTAGGCATGGGTATGTGTGTCCCTTTTCAATGAATTGGAGGGTTACCAGGGTCATTAGCAAAGAGGTATCATTTCTATAGATGGTATATTAATTATAAATATCATATGGAATTTGCTTGAAGGTATGTACGTTGCGTGCGTGCCCATACCAAACAGGTTGGTCATAATCTGTTCTAATTCAAGTTTTTTCTGGCACAATTAACTGAATTTCTATTTCATCACATACAAGTTTTTTTTTTTGGGTTACATCCGTGTTGGAAAAACAGGTGTATCTTTTTAGTTTTCTTTACATTACATATTAGTAAGAGAATTGAATTCAAAGAGAATAGTTTTTATTTGCAAGGATATTAGTAGAGGAAAAAAATGAGGGGGTGCATTTACATTATTGGAGATTAATGATGGAGCTAACAACAGTGATGTAATTACTTCTTTAGTTTACGAGATTTGCGAATTTTTTGCGAAGAGGTATTAGCGTAAAGGTATTGCGACGGATAAGAATGTCAGTTATGAAAAGTGTTTAGTTTTATCATTTTGAACTGTTACTGTCCAGTAGGTGTCAATCTTTCTAATTGTCTAATCTATGTTAAAAGTGTATATCCAACTGCGGACGGTAATTTTAGGCCTATTAATCAGGGGTGGCCGCGTGTGGGGGGGTTTTTCTGTGGGAGATGGGGTATTTTCTGCAGAAGAAATTCTCCGCGGGGAATTTTTCCAGGGAGAATAGTTCTGTTGGGCGGGGGCGCTGTCCCGGAAACATGTTCCGGGGAGGGGGGATTTCGCCAATGATTTGAAAAACAATCACGTACTAATATAAAAAACAAACCTTTCTCAAGTGAAAGTAGGCTTAGGAGAATATCCCAAGTCTAATTGTGCGCCTGAAATTTTCCTGGGGAAATTTTAAGTGAAAATAGAATTTTTTAAGGGGAATTTCCGGGGGTGGGGACTTTCAAAGGGGGGGGGGACTTACCATGGAGGTATTTTTCGTGGGAGTATTTTTCATGGAAGAGGGGGGATTTCATGGCATTATCTGAAAAACTATCTGAAATCTAATAAAAAGTTTTTTCAACTGGTAGTAAAGAGCAAGATTAAAGCCTGATACGAACAGAAATCTTTCCGTATATGAGGGGCTACCCCCTCCTCAATACCTAGCTTTTACGCTAAAGTGTGACACCCCAATTCATTAAGAACGACTCGCCTGAAACACAAGGCCCTGAAATTAGATTAACAAGCATTTTCGAACTACGAATGTTGCTCCTTAATTTTAGTTGAAAAAATTGCTCTGTATTTAATAGATTAACGGTTAACCAAAATATTCTAATTATGATGATAATTAAAAATTGTTTTCTTTTCAGTTTTTGCCAAAAACTTTTGCATTTTTCTGTTAACCAAATGGAAAAGGAGGAAAAAATCCGTCGTCAAAATAATATCAAGAGAGCGTACATACATAGAGTTAGATTGTACTTTAGGTTTTAATTGACACTAGCTCAATTAATGTCGACTTAGTGTTTTACCCTCGGCAGCAGGGTTGAATGAAATTTTGCACGCTCCTGTTACCGCAGAGATTAATCCCACTTGTTTATGGAATAGCAACACGGGTTTTGACAAAGAGAGAAATTGCATTCTACTCTAATTAGACGAAAGATATTCTATTTTCAAATGTATTCCGTGATTAAGAGAGTTTTACGATGTTAAAAAACAAACTATTTCATCGCATGGAAAGTAAGGGGGAGGGAGGGGGCAATTCTTTGTGCAGACTAATTTTTTCTTCTGTAAAGAGGGGGTTTCAGGGTGAGGTTTTCAGGGGAAATTTTACCAGTTTTTTTTTTCCGAAAGCGTGAGTTAACTTTTAAATTAAATTTTAGGTCTTTTGTCTTAGGGATTTGCTCCTCAAATTTTTAAATTGAAAAATTAGTGTGCTGTTCTATTATTAAAGAGAATCTTTCATGCTAAAATCATAAAAAATGTGGACTTTTGTAGTTTTGACAGAGTTGAAGGATTTTGTACGGGAATTAATTTTTCATGAGGAGGAGGGTTTCCAATTTTTTTTTTCCGGAAACGTGAGCTAACTTTTAAATTAAATTTTAGGTCTTTTATCTTAGGGATTTGCTCCTCAAATTTTTAAATTGAAAAATGAGTGTGTTGTTCTATTAGTAAAGAGAATCTTTCATGCTTTTATCATCAAAAATGTGGAATTTTGTAGTTTTGACAGGGTAGAAGGATTTTGTACGGGAATTAATTTTACATGGGGAGGAGGGTTTCCAAATTTTTTTTTTCCGGAAACGTGAGCTAACTTTTAAATTAAATTTTAGGTCTTTTGTCTTAGGGATTTGCTCCTCAAATTTTTAAATTGAAAAATGAGTGTGCTGTTCTATTAGTAAAGAGAATCTTTCAAGCTTTTATCATCAAAAATGTGGAATTATGAATTATTGACAGAGTAGAAGGATTTAGTACTGGGATTAATTTTACATGAGGAGGGGGGTTTCCAGGGGTGAAATTTTCAGGGGAAACTTTACAGATTTTTTTTCCGGAAACGTGAGCTAACTTTTAAAATAAATTTTAGGTCTTTTGTCTTAGGGATTTGCTCCTCAAATTTTTAAATTGAAAAATGAGTGTGCTGTTCTATTAGTAAAGAGAATCTTTCAAGCTTTTATCCTCCAAAATGTGGAATTTTGCAGTTTTGACAGAGTAGAAGGATTTTGTACGGGGATTAATTTTACATGAGGAGGGGGTTTCCAGGGTGAAATTTTCAGGGGAAACTTTACAGATTTTTTTTCCGGAAACGTGAGCTATCTTTTAAATTAAATTTTAGGTCTTTCGTCTTAGGGATTTGCTCCTCAAATTTTTAAATTGAAAAATGAGTGTGCTGTTCTATTAGTAAAGAGAATCTTTCATGCTTTTATCATCAAAAATGTGGAATTTTGCAGTTTTGATAGAGTAGAAGGATTTTGTACGGGGATTAATTTTACATGAGGAAGAGGGTTTCCAGGGGTGAAATTTTCAGGGGGAAATTTTACCCAAATATTTCTAAAGCATTACAAATAACAGAATCAACTTTAGAGGGCAATTTATCTCTAAAAGAGGGGTTATTATTTCCTTACTAAATTTTTCTTCTTTTTAAGGAGGAGGAGGAAGATTCATACAATAACAAACTTTTTATTTTTACATCTCTAAATCAGATCAGAAAAATAGAATAACATTTTAAGCTTTCATAAACAATCATACGTTCACTAATTTCTTTTCTTCTTTATCATGGAATAATTATTTCATAATATCTTTTTTATTCTTGTCTAGTATACCCCATATTTTAAAGAAAATCTTTCTAGTTCTGGTACTTATACTTCCACTTAACTAACAGCGTCTCTGATAAATTGCCTACATATAAATCCGCAAGCAACTTACTAGCTGTGCATTATACTGCACTATGCACAACATACGGAGATGAAGGACATGGGTTTTGATCATCGCGAGGGAGACATATCATTTTTTTTGTGACTGTTCAATTTGTAGAGGACATTATCATGATTTTGAGCATTCTAATGATTCTACTACTGCATGCTTAGACAGTGTGGACATAGGGATAGACGAGAAGAATCTGGATGAAATGATGATAATAGTCATACATTATATGGCTAGAAATTTTGAAAATGCTATATTAATAGCTCATCAGAAATTATTAAATGGTACAGAAAAGGGAGAAGAAGATATAAAGAAGATTCGAGTACATTATGTCACTATTTACCTATAGATATTAGAAGCCAGTTTAAAATAATTTGATTATAACCAAAAGAAAATGTGATTAGTGCAATATGTAACAGATAATATTATAATAGCGATGTTCTACGAGACGAGAAAAAGTGGTTATTTAAGAGACAACATAATAGGTTATTCAATAGAATGGATATGCCAGTGATCTATTAAATGACATTGAGAATAAGAAGGAGATCCCTAATATCACCAAGGAAATTAAAGACATTGTGTTATAGATTTCAGAAATAACGTTTCATATATTTATTATTATTATTTTCTTAGGCTTAAGGGTCGAGGTTTGAGAATTTTAAGAGACTATTTTCCTCATTTTAATATATTTATTCAGATGACTACTGACTCAATACGGGATACAACCTGATAACCAAATTCAATATTTGTTATCTACCAGAAACTTCATGGAAAATGAACAGCTCAACATTAACTTTTTACCGCTTGATCATTTTCAGACTGAAAAGATCAAAAGATATAAAAACTTTTTCTATCTTCTACGGAAAAATTTAGAATAGAACTTTAAATGTCTTTATGTGTTGATGAACTTAAAAACTGATGTGGAAGATTTTTATTTTTCTCTGGAGAAATTAGAATTGAAATGTAAGCTCTTTAATAAAATTAGGAATTGAGTTAACTTTTCATGATCACAGAATAACTTTTTCTATCTTCTACGAAAAATTTGGATCACTACATTAAATTTTTCAATCTCTTTGAGAAAATCTGAACTGAAATGAAAAATTTTTAGTTTCTCTGGGAAAAAATATAATTTATATGTAAGTTATTTCTTTTTTCATTGATAAAATTCAGAAGAGAACTTTAACTTTTCTTCATCTCGTTGAGAAAATTAGAAATTAAATGAAGCTTTTTATCTTCCTGGAAAATATTCACATTCATAGTATAACTTTTCTTATCTTCTACACTAAAATTTAGAACATTACTTTAAAGTTGTTTATGTCTTTCGGAAAAATTATAGACTTAAAGTGGAGATCCTTATATTCATAGTGAAATATTCATGATCAAGGTGTAACTTTTTATATCTTCTACAAAAAATTTGGATTAAATCTTTAAATTTATGACTTTGGGGAAAAATCTTAATTGAAGTGGAACCATTTTATATTATTTGGAACAATATAATTGATAAATAACTAATTTCTTTTTTTTATTGAGAAAACTCAGAAGAGAAGTTAAACTTTTCTTCACTTCCTTGAGAAAATTTAAAATTGAAGTAAAACTTTGTCTTTCTGTAAAATATTCACACTGTAGTTTTTTATCTTCATTGTAAATATTAACGATCAAAGTATAACTTTTTCTTGCAAAATAAAAAATACTTGTTACAAAACCAAAAGATTTCTAACAATATTAAAAATAGTTCTTACATAATATAAAAGCTCAAACAAAATCCAAAGCAGTTCTTACAAAACAGAAATAATTATTAAAAAATACAAAAAGTTTTAAGAAATCCAAAATAGTTCTTACAAAAAAAAAATTATTCTTAAAAAATACAAAAATACTTTACACAAATCCACAATAGTTCTAACAGAATATAAAATACTTGGTGCTAAATACCAAATACTTGCTTCAAGACACTAAATTTCTAACAACATCCCAAATAGTTATTATAGCATACAAAAAATTCAAACTTATTCCGAAAATAATTCTTGCAAAATACAAAAAGTTGTAAGAAAATCGAAAATAGTTCTTAAACAACAAAAACTATTCTTAAAAATAGAAAAAATCAATTAAAATACTAAATAATATATTTAGAATATTTAAATATATATAACGAATAATATTAAAGAATATTCACAAATATCGGATATTCTATAAACACCGAAATTACTTCTTAAAGAATGCGATAAGTAAAATAACATCAAACAAAACGAAATTCAAACTAACATAACATTATAACGACATACAAAAATATTTTAGACAAATCCAAAATAGTACTAACAGAATAAAAAATAGTTGTTGCAAAACTTGAAATACTTGTTACAAAACAAAAATATTTCTTAAAACATCAAAAATAGTTCTTACAGAATATAAAAAGTTCAAACAAAATCAAAATTATTCTTACGAAACATAAATAATTCTTAAAAAATATAAAAAGTTTTAAGAAATCCAAAATAGTTCTTACAAAACAAAAATTATTCGTAGTAAATACAAAAATACTTTACACAAATCAAAATTAGTTCTAACATAATAAAAAAAATACTTGGTGCAAAATACCAAATACTTGCTTCAAGACACTAAATTTCTAACAACATCCCAAATAGTTATTATAGCATACAAAAAATTCAAACATATTACAAAAATAATTCTTACAAAGCAGAAACAATTCTTGCAAAATACAAAAAGTTGTAAGAAAATCAAAAATAGTTCTTAAACAACAAAAACTATTCTTAAAAATAGAAAAAATACTTTACACAAATCCAAAATAGTTCTAACATAGTTAAGAATATCTTCTGCAAAATATGAAATACATGTCACAAAGCACGGAAATTCTAACAACACCGAAAGTAGTTCTTACAGGATACAAAAGTTCAAACAAAATCCGAAAATAGTTCTTAAAAAACAAAAATTATTCTTACGAAATCCAAAAATATTTTAGACAAATCCAAAATAGTACTAACAGAATAAAAAATAGTTGTTTCAAAATTCGAAAGACGTGTGACAACACAAACATAGGTAGAGTCCGGTCCTGGACCCCTGGCCAAACAAGCGAGGACTCCCCACTGGTTCCTACCCCGGTCAAAAAAGTGAGCAATACGAAAACTCCACGTTTTCGATTAGACTGGTTTTTTAGGGTCCAATCAGGGGAGATATGTAAAGTCGACAACCTTAAAAAAATGAAATAAAGCTATGTCGACTTTACATATCTCTCCCGATTGGTCCCTAAAAAACCAGTCTGGTTGAAAACGTGGAGTTTTCGTACTGCTCACTTTTTTGCACTGTGTAGGAACCAGTGGGGAGTCCCCGCTCGTTTGGAAAGGTGCCAAGGAAAGGCATACAAATCTTTTTGTTTTGTAACAAGTATTTCGAATTTTGCAACAACTATTTTTTATTCTGTTAGTACTATTTTGGATTTGTCTAAAATATTTTTTTATTTCGTAAGAATAATTTTTGTTTTTTAAGAACTATTTTCGGATTTTGTTTGAACTTTTTGTATCCTGTAAGAACTACTTTCGTTGTTGTTAGAATTTCAGTGCTTTGTGACATGTATTTCATATTTTGCAGAAGATATTCTTAACTCTGTTAGAACTATTTTGGATTTGTGTAAAGGATTTTTTCTCTTTTTAAGAATAGTTTTTGTTATTTAAGAACTATTTTTGATTGTCTTACAACTTTTTGTATTTTGCAAGAATTGTTTCTGCTTTGTAAGAATTATTTTTGGAATATGTTTGAATTTTTTGTATGCTATAATAAATATGTGGGATGTTGTTAAAAATTTAGTGTCTTGAATTTGGTATTCAAATCCAAGCAAGTATTTGGTATTTTACAACAAGTATTTTTTTTGTTCTGTTAGAACTAATGTGGATTTGTGTAAAGTATTTTTGTATTTACTACTAATAATTTTTGTTTTGTAAGAACTATTTTGGATTTCTTAGAACTTTTTATATTTTTTAAGAATTATTTATGTTTCGTAAGAACAATTTTGATTTTGTTTGAACTTTTTATAGTCTGTAAGAACTATTTTTGATGTTTTAAGAAATATTTTTGTTTTATAACAAGTATTTCAAGTTTTGCAACAACTATTTTTTATTCTGCTAGTACTATTTTGGATTTGTCTAAAATATTTTTGTATTTCGTAAGAATGATTTTTGTTTTTTTTAAGAACTATTTTTGGAATTTGTTTGAACTTCTTGTATTCTGTAAGAAGTACTTTCGGTGTTGTTAGAATTTTCGTGCTTTGTGACAAGTATTTCATATTTTGCAGAAGCTATTTTTAATTCTGTTAAAAATATTTTGGATTTGTGTAAAGGGTTTTTTATATTTTTAATAATAGTTTTTGTTGTTTAAGAACTATTTTTGATTTTCTTACAACTTTTTGTATTTTTAAAGTATTTTTTCTGCTTTGTAAGAATTATTTTTTGAATAAGTTTGAATTTTTTGTATGCTATAATAACTATTTGGGATGTTGTTAGAAATTTAGTGTCTTGAAGCAAGTATTTAGTATTTTGCACCAAGTATTTTATATTCTGTTAGAGCTATTGTGGATTTGTGTAAAGTATTTTTGTATTTATTAAGAATAATTTTTGTTTTGTAAGAACTATTTTGGATTTCTTAAAACTTTTTGTATTTTTTAAGAATTATTTCTGTTTTGTAAGAACTGCTTTGGATTTTGTTTGAACTTTTATATTCTGTAAGAACTATTTTTAATGATGTTAGAAATCTTTTGGTTTTGTAACAAGTATTTTGTATTTTGCAATAAAAAGTTATAATTTGATCGTGAATATTTTAAATGAAGATAAAAAACTCCAGTGTGAATATTTTCCCGAAAGACAAAGTTGTACTTCAATTTTAAATTTTCTCAACGAAGTGAAGAAAAGTTTAACTTCTCTTCTGAGTTTTCTCAATAAAAAAGAAATTAGTTATTGATAAATGCTATTGTTCCAAATAAAATAAAAATTGTTCACTTCAATTCATATTTTTCCCCAAAGTCATAAATTTCAAGTTTTCATCCAAATTTTTTTGTAGAACATATAAAAGGTTTCACAGTTATCATGAATCTTTAACTATGAAGATCACGATATCCACTTTAATTCTGTACTTTTTCCGAAAGACATAAACAAATTTAAAGTAATGTTCTAAATTTTAGTGTAGAATATATGAAAAGTTATACTATGAATGTGAATATTTTCCAGGAAGATCAAAAGCTTCATTTAATTTCTAATTTTCTCAAGGAGGTGAAGAAAAGTTCAAGTTCTCTTCTGAATTTTCTCAATGAAAAAAGAAATAACTTACAGATCAATTCAATTTTTTCCCAGAGAAAATAAAAATTTTTCATTTCAGTTCAGATTTTCTCAAAGGGATGGAAAAATTTAAAGTAGTGATCCAAATTTTTCGTAGAAGATAGAAAAAGTTATTCTGTGATCATGATAAGTTAACTCAATTCCGAATTTTATTAAAGAACTTACATTTCAATTCTAATTTCTCCAGAGAAAAATAAAAATCTTCCACATCAGTTTTTAAGTTCATCAACACATAAATAAATTTAAAGTTCTATTCTAAATTTTTCCGTAGAAGATAGAAAAAGTTTTTATATATTTTGATCTTTTCAGTCTGAAAATGATCACGCGGTAAAATAGTTAATGTTGAGATGTTCATTTTCCTTGAAGTTTCTGGTAGATAACAAATATTGAATTTGGTTATCTGGTTGCATCACGTTTTGAGTCAGTAGTCATCTGAATAAATATATTAAAATAAGGAAAATAGTCTCTTAAAATTCTCAAACCTCGACCCTTAAGCCTAAGAAAATAATAATAATAAATATATGAAACTTTATTTCTGAAATCTATAAAACAATGTCTTTAATTTCCTTTGTGATATTAGGGATCTCCTTCTTATTCTCAATGTCATTTAATAGATCACTGGCATATCCATTCTATTGAATAACCTCTTATGTTGTCTCTTAAATAACCACTTTTTCTCGTCTCTTAGATCATCTTTATCATAATATTCACTGTTATATCTTGCACTAAGCACATTTTTCTTTGAGTTTTCATCACAGTCTTTTAAACTATATGTTGAGATATCTCTGTAAAGATAGCTCTCTTTACCACGTCTCTTCTTTCGATCTTCTTCTCCCTGTTCTTTCACATTTAATCTTTTTTTATGCGATCTTACTTGCAATTTGTCTAAATTTCTCGCCATCTCCTGTATGATTCTTCTCCACATGTCCTCTATTGTCGTCTCGTCTAGCCCTATTTCAAAATAGTATTAGCATTCTCGAGTAGAATAATTAAAATGAACAAAATCATTATAATGACCTTTACAAATTGAACAGTCACAAAAAAATGATATTTCTAACTCGATATGATCACCCACCGGGTCAGGCATCTAAAGATGAGGGGTAGATTGAGTTGTCATTAACGGCTTGGACTGGAGGTGATGAGGTATGGATGGGTTATGCATCGTCGACCATTTTAGTGATGTGGCATTATCATTCCTTGCCCTTTTCATTGGGTCTGTCAAATCGGGGATTTCCTAGAAAAGAAGAAACAATTTAGTATGAAATAATGACTCCCTGCTACAGAAGAAAAGAAATTAGTGAAAGTATGATTGTTTATGAAAGCTTAAAATGTTATTCTATTTTTCTGATCTGATTTAGAGATGTAAAAATAAAAAGTTTGTTATTGTATGAATCTTCCTCCTCCTCCTTAAAAAAGAAGAAAAATTTAGTAAGGAAATAATAACCCCTCTTTTAGAGATAAATTGCCCACTAAAGTTGATTCTGTTATTTGTAGTGCCTTAGAAATGTTTTTTTAAAAGGTCCCCCTGAACATTTAACCCCTGGAAACCCTCGGCCCCATGTAAAATTAACCACCGTCCAAAATACTACGCAAATGACCAAACTGCAAACTACATCTTATTGGAGTTTCCAAGAATTAAATATACTCGGTATTATTAGTACAGCACACTCATTTTTCAATTAAAAAATTTGAGGAGCAAATCCCTAAGACTAAAGACCTAAAATTTAATTTAAAATTTATCCCACTGTGCCTTAAAAATAAATCTGTACATTTTCAAACTGTAATGCTCACCTTATGTCACCCCCCTCCTCATGGCCAATGACCACCCGTCACAAAAAATAAAACTATTTACCAAATGAAAAATTAAACAAATTTTAGGATACAATCATGAAAGATTATATTTAATAATATAACAGCACACTCATTTTTAAATTTAAAAATTTGAGGAGCAAATCCCTAAGACAAAAGACCTAAAATTTAATTTAAAAGTTAGCTCACGTTTCCGGAAAAAAATCTTTAAAGTTTCCCCCTGAAATTTTCCCCCCTTGAAACCACCCTCATCATTTATAATTAATGCCATTACTAACTACTTATTCTCTTTAAATACTTCTAAATTCCACATTTTTGATGATAAAATCATTAATGTTTATATTGTAGTAGAGTACAGAAATAAAGATTTTATTAATATTTATTTGAGTTTAATATAAATCAGAAACCAGTAATACACAATTTAATATAATGAAGAAATATTGTCATGAAAAAAAAATTTGTTCCAAATCATAACAATGTACAATTAATAAAAGTCAAAAAACCTTATCCTCTTTAAATACTACACACAAAATCATTTTTGAGGTGAAAATATTGTAAGATACTCGTTAATCATAGTAAAAATAACACATTTTTCAATTTAAATATTTGAGGTTAAAATAAAAAAGTCATCAGAAAAAAAATATTAAATTTATTGGTCATAAATTGACATGAAAAATATTTTTTTACCCCCTCCTCAGTTCCAATAAATTAAAGTTCAAAATACGTATCCTATGTCCCAACACACCACTTCAACATCTTCTAGGAGCCAATCAAGAAAGATTATATTTAATCATATAAAAGAACACTCATTTTTCAATTTAAAAATTTGAGGAGCACCTCCCTAACAAAACAGAAATACCATATATTTTAATTGGTACATCCCTCGGCCTGAAAAAAAAACTGTTATCAGGTGCATCTGAACACCTAACCCCTGTACACCCCCCTTTTTTACCTACGAAAAAATTAGTCTGCCACAAGAATTGCCCCCTCCCTCCCCCTTAATTTCCCTGCGCTTAACTAGTGTTGGGAGTTTAATAGGACCTAAATATTAAAAACTGACTAACAATTAAAAAAGAATTTATTTCTTCTAATTATACTATAATTCAATTTATCTCTTTTTCAAAACCCGTGTTGCTATTCCATAAACAAGTGGGATTAATCTATGCGGTAACAGGTGCGTGCAAAATTTTATTCAACCCTGGTGCCGAGGGTAAAACACTAAGTCGACACTAATTCAGCTATTGTCAATTAAAACCTAAAGTCCCATCGAACTCTATGTATGTATGTACGCTCTCTTGGTATTATTTTGACGACGGATTTTTTCCTCCTTGTCAATTTGGTTAACAGAAAAATGCAAAAGTTTTTGGCAAAAACTGAAAAGAAAACAATTTTTAATTATCATCATAATTAGAATATTTTGGTTAACCGTTAATCTATTAAATATAGAGCAATTTTTTCAACTAAAATTAAGGAGCAACATTCGTAGTTCGAAAATGCTTGTTAATCTCATTTCAGGGCCTTGTGTTTCAGGCGAGTCGTTCTTAATTAATTTGGGTGTCACACTTTATCGTAGAAATCTAGGTATTGAGGAGGGGGTAGCCCCTCATATACGAAATGATTTCTGTTCGTATCAGGCTTTAATCTTGCTCTTTACTACCAGTTGAAAAAACTTTTTATTAGATTTCAGATAGTTTTTCAGATAATGCCATGAAATCCCCCCTCTTCCATGAAAAATACTCCCACGAAAAATACCTCCATGGTAAGTCCCCCCCCCCCTTGAAAGTCCCCACCCCCGGAAATTCCCCTTAAAAAATTCTATTTTCACTTAAAATTTCCCCAGGAAAATTTCAGGCGCACAATTAGACTTGGGATATTCTCCTAAGCCTACTTTCACTTGAGAAAGGTTTGTTTTTTATATTAGTATGTGATTGTTTTTCAAATCATTGGCGAAATGCCCCCTGCACTGACAATTTTTCCTGGAACTGTCCCCCTCCCAACAGACATAATCTCCCCGGACAAATTCCCCCGCGGAGCAGTTCTTCTGCCGACAATACCCCAACTCCCCCCGAAAAACCCCCCCCCAGACGAGGCGCCCCCGGCGGAGGAGTTCCCCCGGGCACTTCCGCGGGGAGATCTACTCGTGTCAAATTGAGTCGCCAAAGAGAAGGTTCGCCAAATCCTGGAATGTACAATGAAATAATGCTAACAATGGGCAAATTTCATACCTTACATTCTTAACCGTCGCAATACCTTTACGCTAATACCTCTTCGCAAAAAATTCGCAAATCTCGTAAACTAAAGAAGTAATTACATCACTGTTGTTAGCTCCATCATTAATCTCCAATAATGTAAATGCACCCCTCATTTTTTTCCTCTACTAATATCCTTGCACATAAAAACTATTCTCTTTGAATTCAATTCTCTTACTAATATGTAATGTAAAGAAAACAAAAAAGATCCACCTGTTTTTCCGACACGGATGTAACACAAAAAAAAAAAACTTTTTATCATTAAATAGAAATTAATTTAATTTTAACAGACAAAAATTGAAGTAGATCAGATTATGCACAACCTGTTTTCTACGATCACACACGCACCGTTCATAGCATAAAGCAAATTCTACATGATATTTCAAATTACTATACCATCTATAGAAATGATACCTCTCTGCTAATGACCCTGGTAACCGTACAATGCATTGAAAAGGGACACACATATCTATGCCTAAGGCGTAAGTTTCCTTGTCCCTTTTCAATGCATTGTACGGTTACTACTAACTGTCTAAAAACTGTCTTGTCTTATCCCTGTCAAAATCCTAAACCCAATCATCATCGCTATCATTTTCAATTTTGACACATTTTGATTCTCGCTGTCCAGTTTGATTTTCAGTGACTCGCTCACATGCTCTTTGTCACACATTTACTAACCGCGTTTGTCTTTGCTGTTTATTTTAATTTTTGACACGCCACCGCTTTTCTTCTAACCGGGTGTGTATATACTTTTCATTTTCATTTTTGACTCGTTCACATGCTCGGTGCCGCATGTCTTCTAACCGTGTTTGTCTTTGCTGTTGATTTTCATTTTTGACACGCCACCGTTTTTCTTCTAACCGCGTGTGTATATACTTTTCATTTTCATTTTGACTCGCTCACATGCTCGGTGCCACATTTCTTCTAGCCGCGTGTGTCTTTGCTCTTTATTTTCATTTTTGACTCGCTCACTTACTCGGTGTCGCATGTCTTCTAACCGCACATGTCTTTGCTCTTCCTTTTCATTTTTGACACGATCTAATTGTCGTTTTTGTATATTTTATATCTTCTAACCACCCGTGTCTTTGCTCTTCATTTTCATTTTTTACAAGTTTTGATATTTTGATTACTTGAGACAATTTAGCAATGTCCTTTGCTTTAGCTGCACGAATTAGCATTGTCGCTTGATGGTCCAGGTTGTCGATTTTCACATCTTATCACGTTTGATAGTTCGGGTGTTCGTTCTAAAGAATCATCAATTATAGTAACTGCAACTGCATATTTTCGTTTTTTGGGCCTTCCAGCAGACATCATCATAGGCAGCGCAATCGCACTGCCTAAGTAAAGAAAGATTTTGGCACAATGTATTTTTTTTTCCGTACCAGGGCACTTCGTATCGAAGGAGTTGTCGTAGAAACTTCGTAGAAAAGGCTCATTCGATTGGAAATTGGAGTGGCTAGTGCCCTTTTTAATAGTCGAAAGTTATTGGAGGGAAACTAGCCCCCCCCACGCCCATTATTCCCCCAAACACATCTAATCAAAACTTTGAGATAGCCATTTTGTTCAGCGTAGTTGATTTCCAGACAGAAAATATATTTTTGAGGGGGACACTCCCCCACAACCCCACCCCCACAACCACTCCCCCCACAAGTCTGACCTTAATTAATACTTTTACCAAAAATTTCAGATTGGATCAGGTTTTATGGTGATTAACTCTGGAATTTTGTTCAATTTTGTCTGAAAGTCTACGCCTAGTCACGAATACTAGAAAACTCGCGTTGTAAACTCACATTGTATTCTCCTATTATTTGGCTGTTTTTGGCAGCTTCCGAGACGTGTCATCTTCACCAGTTTGCTGTTAGTATTTTTTCATCCTGTGGGATAGTGAACTCCGATGTTCGGCCCCAATACCCAGGGTAAATTCAGCATGGCGTAACAAGTTGTCCAAAGGTGGGCTATGCTTTTAAAAGCTGTGTAAAGAGCATATTTAAAGGTTGAAGGCAAGCTTAATACCCAAAACTGTGTTATTTCTCGCGTTGTTTAGTCCTGTCAGAACAGTAGGTAAATTGAAGTTCTTTTTTTTTGTTAAATTTCATTCAAGATAAAATGATTAAAAGTAAAACAGAAGAGAAAAGAAAGAAAGGTGGCTGTGATCCAGAAGAAAGTAAAATAGCAGTTTTTTCTGTCTTATTCTACAAGATGTCAGTTGGATTCTCTGGAAGTACCATGGGTGTCCCTAGAGGAACGCTGCAAGACTACATAAAAAAAAAGTTGAGAAGCTGAATATCCCTCTAAAAAGTCTGGACCTGAATTTCCTTACACCCTGTTACAATCCATGATCAATATTTACAGAGGAACAAGCAAAAAGGCTAAAAACTTACTTGAAAACGATAGCTTATATGCTTTCAACTGTATTCCCCTAGAAGCGTGTAAATTTGCATACACTTATGCCATTATTAAGAGCATAAAAGTACCGGATAACGGAACAGCAAAGGTAGTGGAAACATTGGAGAAATTACAGGTAAAGATTGGTACCGTTGTTTTATGGATTGACTTAAAACTCTATCAGTAATAACACCAATAAATACAAGCTTATGACAGACTACTGCTTTCAACTGGCACATTGTAAGAACTTTCTTTAACAGCTTGGATTGATGCCCATATAAACACATGTTCAGACCACAAGAAATTTGAAATTTTGACAATTCAGGTCTGAAAAATCCACAAGCCTGGTAAAATCATTGCAGAGCGATGCGAGAAGTAAGTAGGGAAGGTCACGTCAGCGGAAAGAGGTCAGTTCACCACGATTTGTGCTGGTGTTAATGTGTTGGGAACACAGTCCCTCCTCTACTTATTTCCCCACAAAAACAGTGTCCGGAAATTTTACTCGGGGGAGCTTTACCAGGAACCATCATAATCAGCTCAGAAAGTACTTCTGGCTGGATGACTGCTTCTTATTCTTTGCTTTACTTGCAAAATTTTATCAATCAAGTCAAACCCAAAAAATCAATAAGAAAGAAATATATGAAAACCTTAGAAGTGCTTACTGACACCCCTATGAAAGAATGCATTACTGCTAGGATAAAAGCTGTATCTGCCAAAAAGCCATAGTCCTGGAACGGAAGAAAGTCAGACAAGTGAAGATTAAAAAGCAAAAGGCGTGTCTCTGGCAACAAGAGTTTCAGTTAGTGACGATTCTGACGTAGATGATCCTGTATACAACAACTCTTCAGACCCCAGCATAGACATTGAAGACAAGCCCCCTACCAGCAACTTCTAATTTTACACTGAGAAAGTCAAGGCTGGTGATTACATTCTGATTGAGCTGAAGAGCAAGAAAGGGAATTCTGTTCACAATGTTATCATTATCAAAAGTAGCAACTGAAGAACTTAAGGTCCTCTTTTGGAAGAAGACTGGAGCAAGAGACTGCGCTAACTGACGAGTTGAATAGTGTCTTAAAGACAGAAGTTGAAATAAAACTGCCACCAGTGACAGGTGGAACACCAAGATTAGCGGAACGACTTACTTTTGGCGTTGATAAGTCAATTTATAATTTGAAATGAATGCTCTTTAGTTTTTCAAAACCTTACTGAAATTCATTTCGTAGCTTTTTATACTGACCATATTCTTTTTAATTTTATAGTCAAAAAACAAGTTTTAATTTTCCCCTGGTCACTTTTCTTTTTCTTTTGTCCGGTGGCCAAACGTAAGGCAGAGACGACTGAACCAGTGCCGGGATGGCCCAGGTTTGGCACTCTTGACTTTTTGGATAGAGAGGCATCCAGGTGGAAAAATAAAGGAGTATTTCTAATTGTCTTTTTCAAGGATGGTATTGAATGAGTTACTTTTGCTTTGACATGCTCAGCAACTTCTTATCGCTTGAATCAATTCATGGAGAATTAAACAAGTCAAAATCGGTCGATCGTGGGTCAGTCTCCTATCTATATATCGGACCGAAAATCAATATTGAAGATCGAAACGTAAATGTTGCTATCGCAAACGATATTTGAAAATTTCAGTTTATTTCCAGCTTTTTTAACCATCTACCAGGTAACATCCAATAAATTCCAACATACGAAAAGTTCTCGCTAATATCTTACGTTAATTTGAAGTTCTAGGGGGGCAGCTGCCCCCTGCCCCCCCTTCCCTACGCCCATGATTGGAAGGCAACTAACACCTCTTCCACGCCCACCATTTATCCAAACACATCCAATCAAAATTTTGAGATTGCCATTTTGTTCAAAGTAGTTGAAAGGTCCGGAAATTATATATTTGAGGATGACACTCACCCCACAGCCCTTAGGGTAAGTTATAAGTTGTACGTTATGCCCTGGGGGCATATAAGGTTTTCATTGAAAGTTTTGTCGTAGAAACTTGAAAAAGGGCTCATTCGATTTGAAATTCAAAGGGCCAGTGCCCTTTTTAATAGTCAAAAGTTATTTGAGGGCAAATAAAATGACAAATTAATACTCTTTATTTTTTCAAAACCTTAATGAAATTCATTTTGTAGCTTTTTATGCTGACCAAATTCTTTCTTAATTTTATAGCCGAAAAACAAGCTTTAATGTTCCCCTGGTCACTTTTCTTTTTCTTTTGTCCGGTGGCCATACGTAAGGCAGAGACGACTGAACCAGTGCCGGGATGGCCCAGGTATGGCACTCTTGACCACTTTGATAGAGAGGCATCCAGGTGGGAAAATAGCGGAGTATTTCTAATTGTCTTTTTCAAGGATGGTATTGAATGAGTTACTTCTTCTTTGACATGCTCAGCAACTTCTTATCGCTTGAACCAATTCATGGAGAATTAAACAAGTCAAAATCAGCCGATCGTGGGCCAGTCTCCTATCTATATATCGGACCGAAAATTAATATTGAAGATCGAAACGTAAATGTTGCTATTGCAAACGATATTTGGAAATTTCAGTTTATTTCCAGCTTTTTTAACTATCTAGCAGGTAACATCCAACAAAAATTCCAACATACGAAAAGTTCTCGCTAATATCTATCGTTAATTTGAAGTTCTAGGGGGGCAGCTGCCCCCCTGCCCCCCCTCCTTCCCTACGCCCATGATTGGAAGGCAACTAACACCTCTTCCACGCCCACCATTTATCCAAACACATCCAATCAAAATTTTGAGATAGCCATTTTGTTCAAAGTAGTTGAAAGGTCCGGAAATTATATCTTTGAGGATGACACTCCCCCCACAGCCCTTAGGGTAAGTTATAAGTTGTACGTTATGCCCTGGGGGCACATAAGGTTTTCATTGAAAGCTTTGTCGTAGAAACTTGAAAAAGGTCTCATTCGATTAGAAATTCAAAGGGCTAGTGCCCTTTTTAATAGTCAAAAGTTATTTGAGGGCAACTAAATGACAACCCCTCCCCCCACAGCCCTCAGGGCAAGGGTTATAAGTCATGCCCTGGGGGCAACTTCCCTCTCACGTCACTTCGTATCGAAGAAGTTGTCGTAGAAACTTCGAAAAGGGCTCATTCAATGGAAATTGGAGTGGCTTGTGCCTTTTTTAATAGTCGAAAGTGATTGGAAGTCGACTAACACCCCTTCCACGCCCACCATTTCCCGAAACACATCCAATCGAAATTTTGAGATAGCTATTTTGTTCAGCGTAGTTGATTTCAACATAGAAATTATTTTTTGGGGAGGGCAGTTTCCCACAGCCTTCAGGGCAAGGGTTATAAGTTACGCCATGGGGCATATAAGGTTTTTTTTTTTTATAGAAAGCACTGTCGTAAAAAACCTCAAAAAAGGCTCATTCCGTTGGAAATTTAAAGGTCTAGTGCCATTTTTAGTAGTCGAAAGTGATTGGAGGGCAACTAACCCCCCTCTCACGCCCACCTTTATTATATACAATTATTGCTCACTTATAAAGATAATATATATATATATATATATATATATATATATATATATATATATATATATATATATACGTTTTTTTGTGTATTATTGGTTCTTAATCCGTATTCTTTGCATACAATAAATAAATAGAAAATGCACACACATAAAACAAAGCACAATATATTATCTGTAATGCATCTATGAAAACACACTATGGTCACTAACTTTATAGATAATCTATTTTCAATTATCGCAGTTCATTTACAAAGGGCAGCACACTTTTTAGATCTTGAGGAGGGGTAGTGGGAACACACTACTCGTTGTTCGATAAAAAACACACGACTATTAATTGTTAAAAATAAACAAGGATTGCAAGAATAATGTTAAGTTCAAAGAGTAATAATATGTAGTAATAATAATAGTATATGTAGTAATAATAGTAATATGTACCTATCTTATCGTCGTGGTTACAACTCCAGCATTTATCAAAAGATGTAATGAACACAAAACTACTGAAAGCAGGTATAATTCAATACATCACACCAACAAGACAAAAAAGGAAAAGGTACTATACGGCAATGAATATTAAACTCGCAAAAATAACAAGTAAAGGGAAATTGAAGATGAAACAATTAAAAGAAGAGTACGAGTAGGCCTACTATCGTTAGACAAACGAAAGAAAAAAGAAAATAGTCTTTTTTTTACTTATTTTAAAAGAACTGGGCGATTTGACAAAGCTTTAAGGTAAGCAGTTTCTAAGCATCAGCTTCTGATGTCTTAAAGCTGTAATCAAATCTGAAACTCGTGAGTTTAGGTTCATTCTGTCTCTGCTATTCTAAGATATGTTTGGATTTATATAACTAACCATTTAACCTATTTTATGATTAAAAGCAACAATTAGCCATAAAAATAAGTTGACCCTTTGTTGTTGTTTTTTCTTAAGGAGGGAAGTAAGAGGAGAGAAGGTCGATATCAAGTTGGTAATTACGGCTGAGGGTTGTAAAGAGACTACTAGATTGTGGCGCTCCTACTCATTAAGAAATTGCCTTCTTTGGCGGTGTTAACAGTTCTTAATTTTAATTTTATAATAAAGAAAGTGCCAGTGTTGCTTTTTTTACTGGGTGTTGTGTATTTCAAATTTAGGAGAACGTAGATTTTACATTGAAACCTCTTATCTTGGGTAGCTAAGAGCCAATAATGATAGACTTTATCGTAATTGGTGAGGCCAAGCATGTGAACTGCATCTGTAAGGTTTTTGACAACTTTTTCTTTAATATGCTCATTTTCTATCTCAAGAATCGCATTTGCTGCCTCTAAAACACAAAATGTTGAGTGGGCAATTGTCCGCTGCACTTGAAGGGCCTTAGTATCCCTCTGTTTAGCCTGTGATGAGAGAATAGCCCAGATTTCACTATTCACCTTTGGTGGAACAATTTTTTCGGTATTCGCAGGCCTAGGGTGGTGCTCAAATAACTCTTTTAGCGTCACTATTTCCAAAGGCTCAGAAAAAGCTCTATTTGCAACTTTGGCAAGTTTCTTATGGATCTTAGGACCCTGTTTGGTACCAGAACGTTCTTCAGAAATCTTTTTGAATAGAGCGTCATTTGACGTGTTTTCTTTTAATCTTTGACCTTTGTGCTTTTCCGGAGAAGCTGTCCACTTTGTTTCCAGGATATTTGTGGGGTTCCGAGAGCAAGATTTTTTGTTCCTAGAACTAATTTCAGGGCTCTAAGAGCCACACAGCGCGAAACTTTGAAACTCTGGGCTCCGAGAGCCATTTGTTTGATCGCTATCACTCTCACTTGAGAGTATTCTGCGACGCGAATGAGCTTTATATTGCCTGCCACGCCTTTCACGATCATGATCTTCATCGACTAAATTGTCCAACAATCCAATCACTAACTCACGATCACTCATTATTTAATTTGGTCTGAATCAAAGCGAATGCTAATGTCAACTGGGTTTGTTTTGGTCAATCGAGGCGATTGCGAAGGTCTATCTCAGTTGAACTCGAAGGCGGAGCTAAGGCGCTCCTTTTGGAGTAGAATAAAAATTTTAGAATTGTAGGGTCTAAATTTCGTCTTTTGGTTGAAATTTGTATTTTTACTCTGACTCCAATATCGGATTTATGCTTATTCTTTGTTGATTGTAGCTGGTATATCGGCTCATTCTGAACCAGTGAATAAAAAAAAAAAAAAAAAAAAAAAAAAACACCGGCTGATGGTATTTCCTTATGTTTGTAGGATTATACTGAATTCACGCTTTTCGAAAACATCATACAATTTAGGATTTTATTTTATACGATAGAAATATAGAGCTTTAGACTATTCAAATTTGTGTTTGACATATATATATATTTTTTTTTACTGGTTTTGCTCAAACAGTTAGCCTGAAATTGTCGTCGGTCATAATTATAAATGTTCCCCGGAAAGTTCCCCCATGGACAATTCCCCTACACAAAAAACTGAGCAATCATAGAGAAAGTACATAGGTACCTCAAAATGTCGATCAGATGTCCTAAGGGGAAAAAAAGGCCTTATATAAATAACAGACCTAGTAGCCTACAGGGGCTTGTTGGTCTCCAATCACTTTCGACTTAAAAAAAAAACCTCCAATTTCCAATCGAATGAACATCCCGCGAAAATTTCTACGACAACGAGGAGGAGATTAGGGATAAGAAAGGTGCAGCCCCCTTCCTATACGGAATAAATTCTGCATATTTTTTTTTAATAGTACTCTTTACTTTTATGATAAAAGCTTAGACAGGAACATTCTCTGAAAATAAGAGGAATTATATATCAATGTCTACCTCCACCTCCCCCTTCCTTAGCGCTAATTTTGCATTTTTGTGAAGGCTCAATGAAAGTTGGGATAGTTTGGCAATAAAATGCATCCTTTGAGGCATCTACCCCTTCCTAACTAGAGGTTTCAAGCTCTCATCTACAAATATTTGGAATTGTGTATTTTTGCCAAAGAAAGATCATGGACGTGCGTTGTTTGTTGTTTTTTGCTTTTTCCTAGGGATCATTGATGTCAAACAAAGGATCCTTGAAGATCAGAGGAGGGCCCTCTCGAAAAGATTTAAAAGTTCAAATGGCCTTTTAAGTGACTAAACAGAATGGAGGGCAACTAGCCCTCTTCCAATGCCCTCCTTTTCCCCAAAGATATTCGAATGAAATTTCAAGATATCCATTTGGTCCATCATAATTGAAAGGTCCATTAAGTATACCTCTCTGGATGAAATGACCCCCCCCCCACAGCCCCTAAAAAAAGGCCTGCAAGTTTTGTAATTTGTCCATTGTTTGCTCGTAGTATTTGTTATAGGAAAAATATGGATATTTTTCACAGAGGAGTCTTCTGCGAGGGGGGGGGGGATTTCCTTGGGGAGAATTTTCAGCGGTAAGGAGATCTACTAGGAGGAATTTTTCTGAATTCATATAGTTTTCTTTTTATTTGCCTTTTTTCTGTTTTGAATGTATAATTTTATAAGAAGAGAATGTTACGGGGGAGCGGGGATAAAATTGTCTGGCAGGATTTTTCACCAGAAAAATATGGCAAGGGTCCTGTGGGGTGACAGCACTTTTAGTTTCTGACTTAATGTTTACTTAAAGTTTACTTAATGCTTTATTTAAATAAAGTGATTTTCTTCAAAATACAGTGATATATGCGATAAGTGTGTAAGTTTAGTTTGACCAGTTTTTATCTTTTTAACTTTTTTAATTGGCTTTTTACAGTGTAATTATTGACTTTTAAATGGTTTTTCATTATGTTTTTTTTTTTTTTTTTTTTTTTTTTTTTTTTTTTTCATTTTTGCCAGTTTTAGTGCAACCATTAATATTGTCGACTCCAAAGTCCAAACTCGGCTTTTTGTGGGCTTGTGATAGAGATTATTTTGAAATAAATATCATATCTTAAGGAGAGGCGGTAGGTCATTGTGTAAGGGAGGGAGGGTTAAGATTCCAAAGGCAGGTATGGGAAAAGTTTCAAAGCTGCCAGTAGCAGAACTCGACAGAATTCCAAAAGCTGCCGACCGACACTTTAGCTGAGCAACTTGTGTTTTGGCCTTTTTTCTTTAAGCAAAAAGTATTTTTATATGTAAAAATGACTATTTTCAGACAAAATTTTCCAATAAATTTCACAAGGCCATGAAAACTGCGAAGTAGCATTGCTACCATGCTACCCCACTTTTTGCACGGCGGGCCAAAGCAGTACGTTGTTTAATACTCGTAAGAAAAAAAGGCTTTGACAATGATAATCATCTCTGAAAAAATGAACCTATCCAATTATTTATCAGGAGTGGGTCTGAAATATCACAATATAATTAAAGGGATATAATTTCCTTGGATTTCAAGGTGGATTCCTCGAACCAATCTTTTTTATAGGGATATTCCTCATAGACACTAGTAGGGGGCAATGCCTCCTGGAGAAAAGGAATACATTAAATGATATATATAAACAGGAAAATGTGAAACACTATCATTCAAATCTGAATGAAAACAAAGCTCCTTGTAACACTTGCCACCACTCCCCCCACACATACCTGAGGGTTTTCTTGGTATTGTTTACGATACCCTCTCTGCTTCCCCATCTTTGTGCCGGTTGGAATCTGGATGTAAGCTTTCACAATATATAAAGGTTCACTGAGAGATAGAAAGTTGGGGTATTGAAACACAGTTTTTGAGAAAAGAATTACACTACCCCCACTTACGCAAAAATCTACTTTTCCTCCTCCGTAATGATTAATGCAGACATATACACCATTGTACGTAATTTTAATAAATTATTAAATGTAATTAAATAAACTTATTAAATAAAGCTTAAAATAAAAGTATAATTGTTTTAGCCGTTTGTTTTGTATGGACTATGTGCACCTTCAGGATCGAATGCTCCGCCATGCATTACTACTGTAACTGGAACTGGAAAGCTGAACGGATAGTTTTGGTATAATTTTAAATCCACTCAATGGCTATATAGCAGCCTTTTGTCAAAATTGTCATTTTGCGCCTCAAATTGGCAGAAAATACTTACTATGGCACAATCTTTCGTTTTACTTAAACGGGTGCGTAGAACTTTCAATTGCCTTTTTAATAAACATCTGGAATTATCCGGGGATATTTTTTTTTGGGGGGGGGTGACGCCTAGCACCCTTCTTTCTTTTTTTTACATTTCAGTGAATAATTAAGATACCAAATTTCTAATATCCAAAGTCATCCCGTTTCTATCCACTTTACCCCTTGACACGTGCAACATTAAATATATACTAATTATGCTAATTCACATATAGGACAATTGTCTCAATCGTCAAGGTGATTTTGTAGAAAAGTAACATTGATTCTGCTTTACTATTGAAAGTAATTCTTTTTTATCCAGCCGTCTCTTCTGTCTTGTATATATTATAATAGAATATAATAAATCGTATAAATATTGTTCACAGTATTGAATTAAATATTCTTGTTTCTTGTGTATGGGTTTTATGCTTTCGTTAAAGCGCTAGTTTTGTTTAGTCCAAGAGACATAGGGAAATATCATTATTCTGTTTTTATTTGCAGTAGTTTCATAAATATTACATAAACTGTAACGCAATAATTTTTGGTTGTTTTAAGTTTTAACTTAGCTCTTTACTTCCATCAGACAAACTAGTAACTGGTGTAAACTAGGCGTCTTTAGCACAAAAAAAAAACAAAGATAAAAAAAAATAAAATAAACTAAAAATAAATAAAACCACCACCAATATTAATAATATACAATTGTCGTAACTGATCCATGTAGGGAGCATAAGCTATTCTGTTTCCTACGTGTATCAGTTGCGACAATTGTATTTTATCAATATTGGTGGTGGTTTTATTTGTTTTTAGTTCATTTTTTATTTTCTTTATTTTTGTTTCTTTTGTGTTGTGTTTGTGCTTTTTTGCATCTTTTCACTCTACTGGCTGCATTCTCGTTTATTGTCTTTTCATTGAGTTTTATCTATCTTTATTGTTTTTATATAAAAACAAAGTGACTAAAATAAGAAAAAATTACAACGTGAAGAGGCCATATATATAAATTCCTTGCAACAGCCGGGATCGAAGCTAAGCCCGAAAGTATCCAGGCGAAGCTTTCTCCACTACGCTGTTACAAGGTATTTGATTTCAATAATCATAATACGTATGATATGAATGTAGCTTGTCTCTGAGAGAAAATGACGTCATATCCAAAATAAAAGTAGGAACCCATTATTGACTCCGAGACAAATTGTGTTTTTAAAATTTATTTTGAAGTTGTTCTTCATTTTCCTGTGTAATGAAACATGGCACACTAATAGGAATATGGATCAAATGTTTCTCCTAAGGTCACAATCTAGGGAAATTCGACTTTTATGAACTAACAATGAATTATTCTACAACCTTGAACATAGGAGAATACACAAACTTGCGTTAGTTACAACCTAATCGAGAGTGAGCAATTTTGTTATCAAAATCTCTATCTTTTATGCTGATATTATGGCTGCGATCGCTAATATGTTTTATGGTCTGTAAGCGGATTGTTTGTCTTATTTAACGTGCTTCTCCTGCTTGTGTTTAAACTTATATTTAATATTATTAATCTTTTTTTGCGGCGTGAGGTTTTATTTGAAAATGCTTATCTTACTTCCCTCAATACTGGGAAAAATTATTCTGGAAAAAATGGGTAGATGGTAGATTTTATTTTGTCATTTTTTAGATCCATAACTCTGTTGTCAGAGAACCAGAAATAGTATGTTTCTCAACCGCTGCTATTTTAAAGTCTAGAGGTTAAGAAAAAGTTAGTACGTTTACTTTTAAAATATGCTCCGTATTTCAAACTTGGTAAATAACTTCTTTTTGTTTTACAGTGACATCTGTTTGCATGCCTGATCAGTTTCGCTGTAAGAACGGTAGATGTATTAATGCTAAATGGCGCTGTGATCGCGAAAATGACTGCCATGACGCCATGGATTTGAATTATAGAAGCTCAGACGAAGAAGATTGCAGTTAGTTAGATTTATTTTTGACGACCAACCCCCTCCCCCCGAGCTGACGTTTACGTTGTTTTTTGTAAAACATGCACAGGGCGAACAGTGAAAGGAAACGTCCCAAGATAAAAGCTACTACAGTTACTTATATGCTTGAACAGTGACAAAATAAAGAAGGCATTTGTCAGGTTTGTAATGTATAAAGTATAAAATAAATAAACAGATACGGTAATTAATTTAGAAAATTTTATAATACAGTTTTATAATATGAGTAGTATGTAAAATATAATTAATATATAAAATAAAGACAAATTAGTTTATTTTGAGAGGATTTCCTTATGAGCATGCACAGTCAAAGGTACTTTGAAAAGTATGTTCCGTTATGTTGGATTGTATGTTCCATTATATAATCCTTTCCTTTTTTCTTAATAAATTAAGATATCATAGAATTCGATTTATCGTCAAGGTTTAACATTGAAACTGAAATCTGACTGTTTGAATTGGTTAAGTAGAAACTTACGCAACCGTACATATTTTCAGGAATTAGGGAATTTGATGGAACAAGTGGAAAATTGATTTAAACTGAAATTATCTAGTTTTTTTCGCAATTATCTAGTTTTTTTAATAAAATTACACGTTTTATAATAAAACGCAATTATCTAGTTTTTTTGGTAGCATTGGGTTCAAAATTTAAAATAGAAACGAGATAAAATACCATCGTCTCAATAATCCTTTAAATAATTCACATAAAGGTGTTTTCCTGCTCCCCGACAGATCTGATTTAGTAGACTATTACGATCGCTAACCCGCCAGCATCCAGTTCAGAGTCAAGAATCAAATATCTTGCCCTTTTGGTGCAAATTATCGCTATACGCTTCTCACAAAAATTATAGATTTCACAGCCTTTCATCAAACAAAAATAAAAAAAAGGTTTTTATTTTCCATTTGGGCGGTTTCTTCAATTCATTTCGGACAAGGATTACAAAGCCTTTGTCAAATAGTTCGTGGCAACGAACTGTAAGTAAGGAGCGACTCGGCTCAATAGTAACCGAAACTCGGAAGTTCTGTTCTAAAGAACGGAATTTTAATATCAAAAGATACATCAAAAGAATCAGCTTATTATGCTGATTCCAAATTTATATGAGTCATCAAGTTTAGTGTTAGTGTCAAGTAGAAAATTTGCCTCATTTTTGAAAAAGGGGGAACACGCCTCCTAAAGGAATCTTAATAAAAATCACACCATTAGGTTCAGCGTACTAGAGAACCGTACTGTAGAAGTTTCAAGCTCCTATCTACAAAAATGTGGAATTTTGGCATTTTTGTCAGAAGACAGATTACGGATGCGTTTATAGTTTCTACGAATGAAATAAAGTGTCATTAAGACATAAAACGAGTAAAAAATTATACGCATGTTTTTGTCACCCGACGGAGAGAGAAGAGAAGTTCTTCCTGACGACACGAGGGATTGAACAGGGCAACTTTTGATAACGTTCCACATCCATATCCACTTCGCTATCGCCAGGTATATTTACAGATAATTCTTCTACCACTATACTAACTTGCTTTTGACAATAATTAATGGTTGACTTTCAGTTGCTTTTTAGTGCAGGCTACGGCAAATGTGAGGACTTGCTTAGGTAGGATTGTTGCTAACAGCATAATTTAGCTAGGACAAAAGTGATTGCATCACTTGATGTCTTTTTCTTTCATGATTTAATATTCGCATCTGCAGTGACTTAACTTTTGAGCCCTTAAGATAAAATAGTCCATATCCTTATCTTTTAAAATAGTCCATATCCTTAATAGTCCTTATCTTTTGGGGCCCCAAAAGATAAAATAGTCCATATTAACCACAAATTTAAAAATGTAAATTCTTTAAAGATATAATTTGTATATGTACTTATAAACCTAATAAAATTTTATTCTGAAGCTTAGCAAACATGTGAGCAGTTGATATCTAAACAGATATCAATTGAAAATAAAGGAAAAAGTATTAACGTAGTCTTTAAAGGATTTAGTTTATTCAGTGTTTAGATTTCAAAGATAGTAGAACGATAGTTTCTACGAATAAAATAAAGAGTTTCATTAAAATTAAAATTAAATTATAGCTTATTTACTAATAGGGAACATATAGACCCCCCTCCCCCCATGACCAGGAATAACATTGCCCTAAACTTTGGTTGAGAGAGAGATTTACTTTTTTTCGGTTGTAATTTGCCTCCAAAAATTTCTTATCTGTCTAGAGGGCTTTTTTCCGGTAGTAATTGTTTACAACATTTGGAACTGCTTTCATTTCGCAGTAATGCTTCCTTTTCACGGGATTGTATATCCCATTACATAATCCTTTCCTTTTTTCTTAATAACTTAAGCATGAAAAGCGTTGTAAAGTTTAACTAATTAATTTTCCTTATTTATTTTCACGGTTTAACGTGGCAACAGTGACGAAAATATGGTACCTTCCTTAGAACTTTATAATTTCAAAACAGCCAAAAGAAAAATCTTAGGATATTTGCGGTTTTTTGGTATTAATAGGCCCAAGATTGGTCCAGGGGGCAGAAATGCTTTTACGTTGATATCTCTAATAATTTTAATAAATGAATGCTCTTAATCAATATGGCAATCGTCAAGCAATGGAGAATGTACGCCAAGTTTGATATTTTATCGTAAATAACTCCCCTTTAAAAGTAGTCATTTGTTTATGTCTGCGCATGTCAATGTGGCAATCTTTATGTTCTCCGTTCAATTTTTGCATTAGCTGTTTTCTTTCAGAATGTACCTGCAGAGCAGACCAGTTTCTGTATATATACATATATATATATATATATATATATATATATATATATATATATATATATATATATATATATATATATATATATATATATATATATATATATATATATATATATATATATATATATATATATATATATATATATATATATATATATATATATATATATATATATATATATATATATATATATATATATATATATATATATATATATATATATATATATATATATATATATATATATATATTTATAGCATCTATGGTTTTAGTAAGATTAAATTAAAAGACAACATACCAATTAGTGAATTTTTTTCTTTTCTTCTCTTCTTATCCACTTCTCTATACAAATGCACATATACATTATTTACCGCTGGCAAAGCGCTGAATTCAAAATTTTCACCCCAAAAACAAATGTCTGTCTTTGTTTTTGAAGCTAGTTCTAATGTATGGTGTTTTGTCCAGACACAAAGTACAAAAATATCTGGAAAAGAAAGTTCAGTCACGGAATAGGACTACACTAAAATAGATTGTAAACAAAAATATAAATATATATAATATATATATATATATATATATATATATATATATATATATATATATATATATATATATATATATATATATATATATATATATATATATATATATATATATATATATATATATATATATATATATATATATATATATGGGAGGGGGCCTAGTTGGCCTCCATTTTTTTGGTCACTTAAAAAGGGCACTAGAACTTTTAATTTCAGTTCCAATGAGCCCTCGTACGATATTCTAGGACCACTGGGTTGATACGATCACCCCTGGAAAAAAGAAAAAAAAAACAAACAAATAAACACACATCCGTGATCTTTCTTCTGGCAAAAAATGGAAAATTCCACATTTTTGTAGATAGGAACTTGAAACCTCTACAGTAGGTTTCTCTGATACACGGAATATGATGGTGTGATTTTCATTAAGTTTCTATAGCTTTTAGGGGGTCTTTCTTCCTTTTTTCGAAAATTAGCCAAATTTTCCCAGACGCGTAACTTTTGATGGTTAAGATTAAACTTGATGAAACTTATATATTTGAAATCAGAAATAAAATCTAATTCTTTTGATGATCTATTGGTATCAAAATTCCGGTTTTTTAGAGTTTCGGTTACCATTGAGCCGGGTCGCTCCTTACTTACAGTTCGTTACCACGAACTGTTTGATATATATATATATATATACAACATCCATCTTCATATTCCATGAACGTTTCAAATTAAAACCCGTAGCCGTCCTTAAGATCATATATATATATATATATATATATATATATATATATATATATATATATATATATATATATATATATATATATATATATATATATATATATATATATATATATATATATATATATATATATATATATATATATATGGGCGTGTGTCTGTATGTATTATAATGTGTTAAAGGTAATTATTTTATGTCACAAAGAAAAAAAAAGGTTTTCTACTTTAGTAATTAAGACAGATTATCACTTGAAGGAGGCACTGACCCCAATCAAACGTCTAATCACCTAGGACAATCAATACAAGCAAACCAAATCAACCAAAAAGAAGGGTTCATGGAAATGCAACCTTGTCATTAGTAAATGTAAGCCATCATAAAATTAAAAGTAAAACACCTCAAATTTGAAATAAAATATTCCCACGTGATCGCCTTCCACCATGGCCGGCCGGAAGAAAATACACTTACCTATATGGGTTTGGGCACATTAAATTCGTGACCCAGGCAAAGTGGGGCGCCCTCCACAAGTTTCCTTATGATAGCCCTGACATAGGTAAAGCTTTTGAAATACATGTGCTTATTAATGCTTATTAATCATAAAAAATACAAACAAAGCAAGATTAGCTTTATATCGTTGATATACGATATCTATATCGATATTTATATTTATATCGATATTTATATCGTTGATATAACGATATCTTTATATCGTTGGTAGAATCCAGCTCGCAAACGGAGCTAAAAAACAATTTTAGAGTAATCTATATTCCAGAAACCCTAGGTGGGTTCTAAGATAAAATGCTTTATTGGTTTCAGGAAAGAATTATAATTTGAAAGCCCTCGAAGCTTTCACGGATACAATATACACATAAAACAAGCCCAATACAAGATAAAAGAGAGATTACATGAAACTTTCCTTCAATATTACTTAATAGCTTTTTATGTATTTACCTAAAAGTTCACTATAGTGAAAACTAAATTTTTAAAATTGCCAAGTTATTTTATTCACGGAAAAACCCCTCAGTATAAATTTGTGGCTAAAAATTTGAAAAAAAATTAAATCCGTGAAATTGCTGCAAATTATTGTATATCTAAATAAGTGTGAGTAAAAGGCTGAGTATGTGATGTTTGAATGTAGCCTATATCAATTTCTTGGAAACGGAAAAATAATTACTTCAAAATCAAATCATCCGTTTTGTTATATATTTAAAAAAAACAATTTTTTATTATCAGAATGATTAATATTTAAATCTAAAAAGTGGTCTTCTTGATCTGTACTATGTTCAATAATTAACTCGGGCGGGTAAATATTTTTCAAAATTTTAAACCATATGTTTTTTTTAAATATTTATTAAGGTATAAAACATTCAAGCGAGTTGACAAAAAAAACTCGAGGTTGTCCAATGGCACCTAAGTATAATCTGCTAAATATACACGAACGCGAAGAACGGAAACTATGCCTGTTTTTCATAAACCTACAATTTATGCCCAAAAAGTCTCCATCAATGTGAATATGTCCACAATTACAGTTTAGCATAAAATAGACATCGTTTATGTTTTATTCAGATATTTGGCTTACGAAAAGATTCCACAAAAACAAACGAATCAAATTAAACCATTATTTTTACCATGTGATACATTTTCTTTTTCCCTAATTACACTTATTGATCATTTGTTTGCGTGTCAATGGTCATTTTATGGGTTTCTTTATTCATTAACAATAAACAATCCTGTAAATGCACTCCAGTGTGAATAACATTATTTTTTAATTATTCATAAGGCACTAACCATCTCTTCGAGAATGTATACCTAATAATCAACGAAAAATAGACAATAATAAGTTATAATAAAGGTGCTATGAAAGAGGTTCAATATCATTTATCGATTTTAAGATTGAATTTATTTTTCTCTCATTATTAACCATATAAAAAGAAATTAGAGTCTTACACTTCTGTGTTAAAAAGTGTTTCATTATATAATATATATATATATATATATATATATATATATATATATATATATATATATATATATATATATATATATATATATATATATATATATATATATATATATATATATATATATATATATATATATATATATATATATATATATATATATATATATATATATATATATATAAGTATGTATATACGTATATATTTATTTTTAGTACATGCTTGCATATTTTTACCTATGATTAATTATTTTCAAATGTTGCTGCTATGTTGAATTTTGAGCCAGTAAAATGAAAAATAGAAATAGATATATATATATATATATATATATATATATATATATATATATATATATATATATATATATATATATATCTACAACTATATATATTTTTGATCAAATATCAGCATGTAAAAAGAGAAACTAATGAGGCACAATATCACTCACAATTAAACTATTTATCTCCTTCTGTTTTGTTTATCAGTGTCAATGCAAAAACAGAAAGATGTTAAGATTAAAAGTTTCGAACGGAGAATGAAAATACCAGGTGCGTTTTGTCGACCAGGTTGACTAATTCTACCTGCTTTCTTGCTATCATATTTTACTTTTTCTTCAGAAATTTTCAAAAACATTCTAAAAGATACGCTTTTACATTATCAAGGTTTTGAATTGATTTAACCTTGAGAGTTAAGACTAATTTGCACTAATATTCACGCCGTTATCCATTAACGCACTCATACGTCTTCCAAGTCATACAAAAGATTAAGAAAAACTTCAAACGAATCCCATAGCTATACAGCATTTTAAATAGCAAAACAGTATCGCTTCTCGCCTAATTTTAACTAACGAAAGGTTTTGACAGGTGGCGATAGTAGCGTTTCCAGACAACCTGTGGCACCAATTCACAACAAATCTAGGGGAATAGGGCAGGTAAAAAGGCTAGTTTTTTTATTGCTGGGTTAGCTTTGATACTGCAAACAATATCTGATTGGTGAGACTTCAGCGCTAAGGCAAGTTATGTCAAGAGATGGTATTAAAGTTAACTCAGCAATAAGCAAGATGTGTTTAAACTTTGCTTAACAAAAAAAGAGAATTGTTCACGAATGAAAGTTGCATTAGAATTTACTCCCTGTTTTAAGCTTCACATTTTTGCGTGTTGTGTAAATAAACTCTTTTCTCCAGCCTGGGCTCATTCGATTGGAATCGAAAGTTTTAGTACCCTTTTCAAGAGTCAAAAGTGACCGGAGGGCAAATAGCCCACCCATGCCCTCTTTTCCCAAAATACATGCGATACAATTTTGAATTGGCCATTTTGTCTAAAATACTTCAAAGATCAGATAACAAAACTCCAGGGTCGACACCCCCCCCCCCATCAGAGCCCGGGAGCACGTGTTGCAAGTTATACACCGGTGGCATATAAGGTTTTTATGGAAGGAGTGGTCGCACAAACTTTGGAAGGGGCTCATTTGATTGGATATTAAAAGTTTTAGTTCCCTTTCTAGAGTTAAAGTTGACCGGAAGACAACTAGACACCCCCCCTCTTTTTTCCAAATGCATCCGACCAAAATTTTAAGATAGCCGTTTAGTTCCAAAAACTTCGGGGCCGACACCACCCCAAAGCAAAGTGTTTTTAAATTATGCCGCGGGGCATATAAGGTCTTTATGGCAGGGATGGTCATATAAGCTTTGAAGGGGATTCATTTGATTGGAAATTGAAAGTTCTGGCTCTATTTTTAAGAGTCAGAAGTTATTGGAGGGCAACTAATCCCCCCCTCCTTTTTCCACCAAGTGCATCCAATCGAGCTTTGAGATAGCAATTTTGTTCAAAATAGTCCTTGTGTCATATAATAATGCCTCTGGGGTTGACACAGCCCCTCAGAGCCTGGAAGCAAGGGTTTTAAGTTATGCCCCGGAGGCATATGAGGTTTGTATGGCATAGTTGGTCGCATAAACTTTGGAGGAGGCTCACTTGATTGGAAATTGAAAGTTCTAGTTTCTTTTTTAAGAGTCCGATGCCCTCTCTTCCCCAATTTGAAATAGCCATTTTGTTCAAAAATGTCCAAATATTGCATAACAATGCCTCCGGGGTTAACACAACCCCGCCGAGCCCGGGAGTATGGGTTGTAAGTTACTACCTAGGGGCATATAAGATTTTTGTGGAAGGGATGGTCACATAAACTTTGGAGGAGGTTCATTTGATTGGAAATTGAAAGTTCTAGTCCTCTATATTACGAATCAAAAGTGATCAGAGGGGACATGCTCCCCAGCGCTTTCTATTTCCCTAATAAATCCGATTGAAATTTTGAGATAGCAATTTTTTTCAGAATAGTCCAAAGATTATGTAACAATGCCTCTGGGGTTGACAAACCCCCAGAATCCGGGGGCAAGGGTTCTAAGTTATGCCCTGGGGGCACATAAGCTTTTTATGGAAACGGTGGCCTTATAAACTTTGGAGGAGGCTCATTTGATTGAAAATAAGAATTTCTGGTACCCTTTTCAAGAGTCAAAAGTGATTGGGGGCAAATAGCTCATCCTCCCCCCAAACCCTCTTTTCATCAAATGTATCAAATACAATTTTTGCCATTTTGTTCAAAATAGTCCAAAGATCACATAACAATGCCTTCGGGGTTGACACAACCCCCCCAGACCCCGAGGGCAAGTGTTATAAGTTATGCCTCAGGGGCATGTCAGCCTTTTATGGAAGGAGTGGCCGTATAAACTTTGAAGGACGGTTATTTGATAGGTAATTGAAAGTTCTAGTTCTTTTTTAAGAACCAAAAGTAATCGGAGGGTTACTAGCGCCCCCGTGCCCTCTTTTCTCCGAATGCATTCGATTGAAATCTTTAAATAGCCACTTTGTTCAGAATTGTCCAAAGATCATATAATAATGCCTCCAGGGAACTATAACAAAGGGGCATATAAGGTTTTTATGCAAGGAGTGGTCGTATAAACTTTGGAGAAGGCTCATTTGATAGAAAATTGAAAGTCTAGTTCCCCATTTTAAGAATGAAAAGTGATCGGACGGCAGCAAGCCCCTCCCCCCATGCCCTCTTTTCCCCAAATGGATCCGATCAAAATTTTGAGATAGCCATTTTGTTCGAAATAGTCCAAAGATTATATTTTCCTAGAAATGGATGCGATCTTCGTTTTAACCTTGATGTGTAAATTCGAAATAATTTTTACTTGTTTTGAGATTTATTCATTCATTTATATTAGTACCTGCTGAATATTTGTTTGCTCTGTGTGTTATATAATCATTATAAGTTTTTATTTCTTCTGATTTTAAGTTTAATATGGTCTCTACTTTTCTTTGAAAAAACTCCTTTTTCGGAAAGTTTTTTTTCTAGTTAATGCCAAAAGAAGAAGGTACTCCAATATATTTCCTAGAGGCGGAAAAGAGATGATCTTCATAATTGTGCAGGTATATCCAGAAGGTATGAAAACCTATTTAACACAACGGAATAAAATATTAAAAAGTATTCAAAAGTATACACAAGGTATTCAAAGTGAAAAACGTTCAAAGGCCAAAAGGTGGCAACATATGGGATGTTGTGTTGAGAATCTAACATATTCACACTACTACTTGCCTTAAGAGAATTTGGGGTGGGTAGCAGTGGCGTATCCCGGATTTTGTTGCGGGGGGGGGGCGTCAGTCTACCTTTTTATAGCAGTCATGTGAGCAAGAAAATTATCCATCATAGTGCAAGATTTCAGGCGGGGGTATGGGGGGGGGAGTAGCTAGGTAAAGAAATGAAAAGTACACACTTGTCATGAGTATTTCTAGTTGTAGACTTTTTTTTTGTTTGAGAATGGATGACAAAATTTTGCCAACAAAGTCAGAACTAAAAAAAAATTAGAAGCAGTGAGAGTTTCTATTTTGGGCAAGTAGATGTTTTGGAACTTCCACAAAGCGGCAGAATTTAGAAAATATAAAAAAAGAAGTGCATTATTCCTTATATTTGCCTATGGGATCCTTGTTTTAGAGAACCAAATAAATGAAAAATAATATTATATCAAAGACAATTGCCCAGATTTTGGTTTTGGAGGGGTGGGGGCCTCATTCTACCTAATATAGCAGCCATGAAAGCAAGAAATGGATTTACATTAACATTGTTTACAGAGGATGAAGCACAATTAAAGTTTAAAAAACAGAATCAACTGCACTTAAAGAAACGAGCAACGAAAGACGACCTAACCTCTCACAGTAACAACCGCCGATCTTTTTTGGCTGCAAATCGATCAAAAACTTGGTCAGCATCGACCTGGATATCGTGGTTCAGGGTCATTTGAGCTAGTCCGTTCAAACCCTCCTCGCCCGTTGAGCTCCGCAGATAGGTTTTTAATCGCTTAAGACTGCTAAATCTGCTCTCAGCAGAAGCGGTAGTCACTGGTAATGTCTGAAAAATCGTCAAAAGCCTTCGAAGGCATGGCAAAAATTTTGCATCGCATGACGCAAGAGTCGAAGCAACAGTTGATGGTTTCTCAGACATTCCGAGCCACTTCTGTTTCCAAAGGACTAACTCACATTCGAGCGCACGTCTACCCCCGTGAAATCCCTCGTAAAAAGCAACAGCGTTCACAAATTCATTAATTTTTAATGACTCGCTGTTAGCTTGTAAAAGCCTTCCGATTTTTAAAGATGCCTGCTGATGGCGCAAAAATTTTTGATCAAATCCTATACTAAGTGAAGCAATGTAAGGTTTGAACAATGCCTCGAGATAAAAAACCTTGATGGACTCATTATTGTTGATGGATTTTCGGCGGATAGACCTTGGAACAGCCAGAGCCACATTTAACTCTTGTGCAAGCTCATAGGCTTTCTGAAAAATTGTTTCAAAATTATTTTGTTTCGACTGCACTAAAGCATCAGAACATAGCTTAGGATTCCGACAGAACTCAACTAAGTCTAAATCTTCAGCTTACAGTGCCTTAGAGACAGAGAGCATTATGGCACTTACAAACTCTAGCATAGCCATCGTGAACATAAAACTAAATTCGGTTGCTGCTGAAACCAACGCATTCGCTTTTGAAATAACTTCCGTATCGCACCGTATGCTACCAACTATTTCCTCATGATACCATGCTACCAACTATTTCCTCAAGTACGGAAATAATCGCACAATACAAAGACATAAAAACTAAAATGCAATCGTGACACTCCACCCATCTCGTTTTGCACGACTTCACAAGCATCCTCACAGGACTATCGTGACAAACGACAGCAACCACTTCTACAAACATATTCGTTCTTTTTGGTGAGGATGATAAAAATGATATAATCTGCTGTATAGTAGCAAAGGTTGACCTAACAAGTCCTACCCTACTAGTTTTGCATAAAGCCAAATTTAAACTGTGCGATGCACAGTAGGTGTAGATCACATGCGGATATTTTTCCTAATTTCTGCCTGTGCACCAGAATAGCAGAGTGACCTGCTGCTGGCCCCATCAAAACCAACCCCCACAAATTTCTTTATTTTTAAGCCGAACGCAATGCATTGGCCGAGGATTTGTTTCGCTACTGCAGAGTCGGTGAGATTTCCGCAAACAGAAAACACGAGATCCGTTCTTCAAGTAAAGCACGAATTTCATATTAGTATCTGACTACAAGAACTAACTAGAACTAATTAGGCTTGTCAGCATGTATATCAATAACTGTACAACGAACCTGAAGAATCCTTTTATGCTGTATGCTGATGACTGCAAGCTCCTAGGACTGGCCCAGAACGACCTGAATCTATCAACTATGCAAGAAGATCTGGACAGACTATCTAGATGGTCATCGGATTGGTGTCTACAGTTCAATACCTTAAAATGTAAAGTTCTACATCTTTGACGCAATAATCCGAAACTTGCGTATCACATAGGAGACGCCCAGCTTGAGGCAGTCAGTGAGGAGAAGGACCTGGGGATTATTGTTGACAATGAGCTGAAGTTTCACTGCCACACACGAGCTCAAGTTGCAAAAGCAAATCAAGCCCTTGGCCTCATAAAGCGAACATTTACCACCAGGAAGACGGTCCTCACCTGGAATTTGACCCTAGCCTCTCCGTACTATAAGATGGATGTGAAAGTACTTGAGAGTGTCCAAATAAGAGCAACTAAGCCTATCTCTGCATTCCAAGACAAATCTTACGAGGAAAGTCTCACCTTACTCAAACTCCCTACCTTAGTATACCGTAGGAAAAGAGGAGACGTAATAGCAACTCTTAAGGTGCAAGAAAATGATCTACTAAGTCATGTCTTTTCCTTGGCCTTCTCAACTACTAAAAGAGGACACACCAAGAAGCTGCAGGCCCCCCGTTGCATCAAGCGAGAGTGCCAACAGTTCTTCTCAGTCCGTTCCGTCCCACTCTGGAACAGCCTATCCGAAGCCACCGTCCAATCTAAAACTCTAGATGCCTTCAAGAAATGAGATCAAGACTGGGCCAGCACCGAATGGAGGCTGAACTGGGATGTCAAATCATAACCTTGAAACACCACCAGCGAGATTTCTACAGGAGGCTCAAAACCACCTTATCTCGCTGGACATGTGATTTAAGGTAATTTAAGGTAATTTTCTTTCTTTTCTCTCACGTGACCTTTTCCGTTTCAGTGCTTAGCTTACACTGGAATTATAGCAGCGTTTGAAACTTTGAATGAACCATCGCCTCTTAGTCCGATTCCTTATCGCAATTCATTCATTGCAGAGAAGCAAGTGCTTATAGCTGCGGGGGTTAAACAGTGAGAAAAATTTCTTGACATATTGTATGATTACAGGAGGCAATTGCACATTTGATGATAAAATAATGATATAAGCTTGCTGGACAAATGGATAGCCATTTAACAAGAAATGAAAAAAAGAATAGGTGTTGGAAATAACTAAAAAGCGTGAATATTTCGGAACTTACTACATTGGCACTTAAAAAAAGAAGAAGAAAAGAAATTTCGGGGGGGGGGGCGCTCCGCCCCCCCCTGGATACGCTACTGGTGGGTGGGGATTTAAGGTCAGTTTTGCGCTTACACCAAAGCACTAGTTTTAAAAATTCTACATATATCGGAACATGTAACAAGTCAGTTTATTTCAGCTGGTTTTGAAGATCTATTTTACGTAATCGGCTATAATTTTTTTTTTTTTTAAGTTTCAACTTCACTTTGGAGACATCCGTAGGAAAACTGTTCTTTTTAATTTAATTTGGGATTGCGAACCAACATTGGATAAACAAATTATTGCAAATAATTGTTATATAAATAATTATTTTCGTGTATTTTTCTCATTACTTTCATCTTTACCAACATTTTTATTTCTAATATATCTTCATAAATTAAATATAGTCTACTGTTAACGTTATCTCGTCAAAGCAACGAATTCAGCTCATCAGCTGTCGGATAGGGCATTTAAATTGAATTTATCCAACACTGCTATGTTAATTTAAGCAACAATAATGGAGTGCAATAAATCATACATATAGATTTTGTCATTGAATCATGCTAGCTACAGAATGTGTGGGTGGTCAAATTTTGCTCTATTCACGGATACAGCGATAACTGGTGTAAAGTAATGAACAAACCACAGCCAGTAATCGTTAAAAAATGTGTTTACACCAAAAATTTGAAATGGGCTTAAAAAAAAAACTTGCAAGTAAGAAAACATTTTATTATAGGAAAAAAATTGAAGAAATTTCAAAAAGAAAATGAAACCCCTCGAAAATGGCACTGGGACGTAAGGAAAGCAACAAATCCAAAGCAACAAAATTGCAGCCCCTTTCCCACCTTAAGGTGACTGTATTGAGCAAGTGATCATAAAATTCAGAGAAAGTGCTTGCTCCTTTGAAAGGAAATTGTAATAGCAAGTGCTCTTTTTAAGCAATTAAATAAAAAAAAAACAAATTTTTTTAACTGAAAGTAAGGAACGACGTTAAAACTTAAAACGAACAGAAATTATTCCGTATATGAAAGGGGCTGTCCCCTCCTCAACGCCTCGTTCTTTACGCTAAAGTTTTTTATTGTTTAAAAAAATAGAGTTGTGAGAAAGTCAAACTTTAAAATCTAATTCTTTTGATGTATCTATTGGTATAAAATTCCGTGTTTTAGAGTTTCGGTTACCATTGAGCCGGGTCGCTCCTTACATACAGTTCATTACCACGAACTGTTTGACAAATGAGATCGTGTCAGAGCGAAGTGAAATTTTCTGCCACTTTTTTCTGCCAAACATCAAGTTCCGGAGAATGGAAATTCTAAGACAACCAATCGCTTTCTTATAGTCTGAAACTTTAAATAGGGAATTTGAAGCCCCCATCTAAAAAACATAAGTTGTCAATGTCTTGGTAGCTAAAAGCCTATTTAGAGACTTATAAATTAAGTTAATGGGTACTCTTGCATTATATGGGCCTTTACAAGGAAACCAATTGCGAAAAACCCGTTTTTGACGGGTTAACCGCTAGTCCGCTATAAAGTAATACAATGATAGCTTGGTTTTTATTGCGTATACGATATTTAAACTGTTGTTTTTTTTGGGTTTAAGGGGGGGAGAGGTACCTAGGTTATTTTGGGCTAGGTTAGGTTATGTATTTAATATATGCTGTGCTTTATCCCCCTCCCCTCCCCTTATATTTATAACACTGAAAAAATAAAAGAAAATTACATTGAAGTTGAAATCTTGAATTGCTGTATTTTCAGGGATTATTATGATTTAATATTCGATATTATCTTGCTATTTTTTATTTGTGAGTTATTTTTTATTTGTCGTCAATCCTTTGAAAAACTAAAGCACGCTCACTGTTCAAATACATATAATATTAGTGAAACGTAAAACCGAAGGATATTTAAAACAATGATGATTATATTTTAATGCTTCCCAGCCTTTCAACTCCAAAAGGTTCATAAAAAAAAGTGTCAAACATCATTAAATGACAGTGTTGCCAAGACAAATCTTCAAAAACCACGTCGATATGAAAAAAAGAACTTGATTTGAACCATTAAACATCTCTATACGATGTTGCATTTGCCTCTGTATGTTTTATAAGAGAGCAGACAATATGAAAAATATTCAGGGGGCTGGCAGGGGTAGCATAAAAGTTACTGGTGTATTATGCGGGTACCGCTATATACTGTATGTGGAATGTTATGTTAAATTAGGCAAACTGAAGTTTTGCTTACATTGCCGTACACAACACCTCTAATATTGTCCAGTTAGTATACTTGTGTCCAGTGTCCAGTCCAGTTAGTATAATAGTGTCCAGTTAGGTTACTGGATGTTTACTTGTATGCTTCACATACAAGTAAAAAGTCATGGTGTGTCTCTTTTCGAACTCTTTTGTCTTGGGCAATAGCCCCTTATCCGGTAAAAATTCAACTTTCTCTTTTTCTGTCCTTATCAAATCCCAAATTGTAATTCTAACATTCATATTAGATCAATTCCACTCTAACAACTGTTTTAGTACCGGGTATCTGTCTCTCCCGTTTAACTGTAGCATTTCCCCTTTGAAATTCTACATACAGTATATAGCGGTGCCCGCATAATGCACCAGTACCCATAAAAGATTGTGTATTTTGAGCCTCAGGTTTAGGGCTTTTAACCAAAGAGATTATGATGATACCTTTTTTATTTCTATCAGCCCGTCTATTCCAGAAATAGCACCATGTGTATTTTTTGGGGGCCATTTTACGATCGCTTGATCAAATCGAATTTTTCAAAAGCATGTATATAAAAATTAGCTGTTGAACGAGCTCTTAAACAGCTCTCTATTCTTTAAAAAAAGACACATCAATACTACCTTTGCAAAAAAGTGATTTTATTTTTCGTTCAAGGTATAGGACTGTAATTAGACCCCGGCGCCACGCCGATGAGGGAAGACCGGCGGGGGCGGGGCAAAAAACAGCACGCCGTGCCGCCGGTAAGCTGTCGGCGGCGCGCCGCCGGTAAGATGTCGGTGGCGCGCCGCTGGCGCGATCAATGTTGACCGCAAACATTAATGTTTTCATCAGTCTTTCTCAAATCACAGCTTAAATTTACAACAGATTCGAGCCTATTCATGGGTTCAAAAATTCAAAAGTCGCTGGCTGGAAACGGGTCTTCTTCGTTATTCATGAAGAGAAGTAGAAATCTGGTAGAAACGAAATGGCTGTGGAGATACGGAACCCTTGCATAATACGAGTAGTTGAAGTATCTATTAGCTATGTATTCTTAACATAAATAATTATCAAAATTAGTAGTTTTTTTCATCGAGCATTACTGCATATAAAACTTCAAAATACCGTATCACAAAATTCGTCAGTTATCTGGGTAAAAACTTTGAATATAACTTTGAACTTAGAAGATTAATTTTTTCATAATGCCCTTTGCCTATATCTGTTCTGTCACATTTAAAACAGTTGAAATGGGCGACTTTGATTGTTTTTTTTTTTTGCTCTTTTGGATTCCTAAGAAGCCTTCTTGTATTAAAAACTGGTTTTTAATTACAATCTAAAAAAAAATGCATTTGAAAGTTTTTTTTGGCTTCTTTATAGAATATCTGTCGTGTAGGCTAAAGCTAAACTGCTGCTTTTTTTATCGGTTTTGGCTGCTCTTTTGCATGTTATTCCTTTTTTCTTTCGGGGATTCTTTCCAAATTACAAACTTATAAATACTTAATATCAGTCAAATTATCAACTGCATCTAAAAGGATTAAATTTATCAAATTGAAAAATACATGATGAACACTTCACATGAGAACACTTTAATTACAATGAAACAAAAAAACACTTAATAGTTTATTCGCTATGAAGAAAAATGAAGTGCCAGCTATTTTCTTAGGTAAAAAATGAAAAGCTCATCTCTTTTAAGTGTAAATAAATGAAATGATATGCAGACTGAAGTAGCTCCAGGAAGATGTTGAAATGTTCATCCTAGTTCGTCACTTTTAATCCAAGCAAAATGTTAGGACGCTTAGTATCAGTAATTGAGTTTAAGCTTTGATTTCCAAATGATCACAAGAATTACCAAATTTAAGAAAGTCGCAACAATAAGTCACCTATAGTCAAAATACTTCGACTCCTCTTTGATCCCCACCAAGGCTCAAAGCTTCTGCTATGGTTATATCCATTGGAATCTCCAAAGAATTTTTTTTTAAAATAGCTGTCAAGCGTAGTTCTAGCCTTTTTTGCTTTACTTCAAAGCTTTGAAAAAAGTGTTATAATATTCCAAATGTTACATTTGTGCATATTTTTGGTAATCATTTGTGGGGTGATCAAATTTTCTAAACCACTGTAGATACGTAAGAACGATGCAACATCTAGTTCCCTGAGGTCATAAGACTGTCAAAGACTCCTCCTTGAACCTCCCAAATTGAAAGCTTTTATTATGACCAGGCCTTTTAATGTAACTTGGGCACTGGACCAATAGCGCCATTGTCACTCGAGCACAACGTTTGGCGGGGATGTCGATATCGCTTTCGTCACACCAATTCGTTTTAGTGTGAATCTGCCTGGTACATATGAATGAATGTTGTCAAAGTAAACCCGTTTCATCAATAGGAAAAAAAAACCGGATTGGACGCATATGTCCCTTTCCCTTTGGACGATAAAACCATGCAAGTCCTGTATCAAGTATAATTCACGAAAATCTTGTCAATTTTGTCAACTTTTCAACTTTTTGGCATCCCTGCTTTCAATTAAAAAAAATCAAGGTACTATCACTTAAATATAATAAATCCCTATGCCCCCCATCTGGATACCCTCTTTATGGAATACTGTCTCTGCTTTAAATAAAAAAAATAATTAACTTATTGTCAACCCTGCTTAAAAAAAAAATCGAGGTATTATCATTTAAATATGATAGCTTAATACCCCCTCCCCCCCTCTGGATACCACCTTGATACGATGCCGTCTCTGCTTTAAATATAAAAAAATGAACTTTTTGGGATCCCTGCCTTCAATAAATAAAATTCGAGCTATTATCATTTAAATATAATACCTCTCTACCCCCTCCCCTCCTCTGGATACAACCTTGATAGGATACCGTCTCAGCTTTCATTAGAAAAATAATTTACTGAATAATTAACAAGGTCACTATATGGTTCAAACAAACACGCAAAATAACGTTAAACAGCTTAGTGTTCCTTGAAAAAAAAATTGAGGGTATGAGTAAAGGGGTACAAAGACAACAACAAAAATGTCGAAATTATTCAGATATACCTCAAATTATTGGAAAACTGAGTAAAAATAATTTAAAGTCGACCGAACGCCGCCGCCTCTGCCGGCGGCGGCGTGCCTGCGGCGCGCGGGCGGCGTTACGACACTTCGGCGGCGTTCGACCGGGCCTCGCGTCGGCGGCGTTCGGTCGATCCGCCGGCGCGGAGCCGGGGTCTAACTATAATTCTCCTGTCGACATTGAGATTCCAATGGTATGCTTTTTCACTTCGATCCGACAACATTTTCGACGTGTTTTAGTCTCATTTTCGGAATTCCTGTAAAGTTGCTTTCAAAATAACTTTTTACCCTGAAAATTAATCGACATAATATGTACCATTCCTGAATGAACTGCAGATGGCAATTCTTTCTCATTAGGCAATTTGTTTTAAAGACCCATTTTCAAACCTTTGGTTAGTATAGGCCGTGTTTGACCATTTACGAGGTTGCACATATTGCTGCAACCGTGGAAGACCTCAGTATGTAGTAATGCAGTTTATTTTAGTGAAAGCTGGAGCCTTTGAAAACAAGGGCGTACCCAGAGGGGGTGTTTGACCCCCCCCCGAAATATTTGTTTGACTCATAAAACTGTAACAAAAATGAATATAAACAAATTTTGTAGGCCTATGCATTTTTTGAGTTTTTTTTTGTGTAAAACCCCTTCTGAAAAAAAAATCTTTGAGTAAAACCCCCTCCGAAAACAAATCCTGGGTACGGCCTTGTTTGAAGGTTTCCACCGTGTACTAATGTTTTATTTCTACGAACGAAAAAAGCGTTCGTAAAAAGAACCTTAGAACCTCTGCTTTAGAAGCTTAAAAGGTTCTAAAGCAGACGAAAAGTATACATTTGCTTAAATTGAATCCACTTTAGTCTATTACCGGCAATTCATTAGAAATTTGCCTCCTCCCTATCTCAAAGCTACCTTGTGGCACTCCTGCCCCCCCCTTCCAGGGACGCATCCAAGAAAGCAAGCCTTGGGGTTCATCTCCATCATTTCTGGGCCCTTTTTTTTACTAAAATTATCAAATAGCCTGATTTAATCATGCCCCACCCCCCAAAGAAAAAAAACTGCATGGGTTATGCCTATCCCTTCGACACTAATTACAAGTATAGTGATAAATTTAACCGCTTCGAGAATGGGGAATTTAATAGTTTCCGGCATTCTTTGTTGCATAGGAGAATCTTTGCAGCATAAAATAATGCGATTTAATTCGAAATAATAGAATAGCTTAACACGGAGCGCAACTTCTCATAAATAAGCAGATATAGGCTATGAGCAGCTAATTTTTATTGTCTATTGTTATAAAGAAATGACAAATCTAATACAACTTTCATAGTCATAATAGCATCCTGTAAAATTAATTCATAGCTAAGGGGTGAAAAGAAAGTGACATTGCAGCAAGATAAAAGAAGCATAAAAAGTATTACAATGGAGGCTTAGGAATGTAAACAAAAGCATGATGCCGTTTGGTACGCAAAAGGTTATACAAAACAGGTTTGTAATGTAGTATTATTTTTAAGAATTTAGGTTGAAAGTGAAATTGGTAAAATTGAAATTGTGTTTTAAGAAGGAGGGAGGGAGGGCTGGTACACTTTCTATTGATTAATAAGAACAAGGAAGACTGTTTATTTAAGTTTCAGTACCGTCTTACTTGGTGGTATGATTTATTCCGATTGGGGTAATAAGATGCTGAGAAAGGCTATCATGGTAACAGTGACTGCCGCAACCAAACAAATAGCGAGCCAACCAAGGCATGTAATAGCCAAAACTTTAGTAATTTACATATAAAAAACGGTACTTGTCATTTAAACGAAACACATCCAAGAAGTGAAGTTAGGTTAATACTACTACTAACAACTCACTGCAGCACCAAGCCATCTGAGGCCAACACAGCTACGCACACTCCACCTCCCTTCCAGACTATTAAAAGCATCCCTTCTTACACCATTCCATGACGTTCCCTGTACCTTTAAATCTGTCCTTGTGAAGTCCTCGCTTCCAAGACGGCGACATCCTGCTCTCTCTTTATCCCTAGAAGATTAACCGAAAAGAACAATAACAGGGAATCTGTCATTCTTCATTCGCTTAACATGCCCTGGCCACCTCAACCTTTCTTTCATTATAGCGCTAGAGAGCGGTATTGAACAACATTTTTCGTATAGCCTATTGTTTGAAATACGGTCAGTCAGCCGGGTACCCAGAACAATCCTTAAGCAGTTTCTCTGGAAAATATCTAACATATCTTTATCCACTTTCGGAGCGCCCATGCTTCAGAGCCATATTTAATCCTAATGAAATATACAAAACCATGAGGATAATTTAACACTGTGGAGACAAAATTATGGCAAGTAGGCCGTGCAGGACAGATTATATTAAATACCTAAATACCTACACCTCCATATATTAAATATTTAATTAAAATATACATATATTGTAGTTTTTTTCACTAAAAATAAGCAAATCATAACCGATCCCAGAGAGGCAAACCGGTTTCTGTCAGATCTTACACAGCTCAATTCTTGAGTGTTTCGTTAAACAGGCAAGTACCAAGAAAACTGTCAAGTGAAAACAATTGCTCTTAGAAGTTCATTCAGAAATGATGAATATTATATCAATTAATCATAGCAAAGCGTATTTGAAAACAAATTTATGGGCATTTTTAAAAAATGCAGAAGACTCTCACAAATGGCATCAAATCGAAATGTAAAGGATAAAGGATAAATCGAAATGTCATGTTAGATAACCATGTGCAGGAGAGCTAAAGGCTTAAACAACAAGGAAAAGCCCTTTTATTTGGGAAGCAATAATTTATTTTTCTTATTTTATTCTTTTATCTCTCTTTTATCTATCTGACATCTTTCTTTTATTTCTATGGATTAACGACGCTGCTTGACTACTGTCTTGCATTAATTTATCTCCTTTTATCCTTCTTTTTTAATTCCAAGGGTGGAATGTTGAGACGGGACTTATTTGAAAGGGTTTAGCAGAATCTGTTGGCTTTTCTCAGTAACTAAAGGGATTAAGCCATAGCAAAGTGCCGTTTTCGGCCATTTTATATCTCAAAACATCAATTTTTACCCAAAGAAGATGAAAAACCTACATAATGGAAATCATAACACACCCAATTACTTTTTCAAGGTCTAAAACCCTAAACAGGAAGTTTCGAAGCCCCTACCTCGAAAAGTGGCCCTAAGTATGACGCGAATGCCGCTATGGGCTGCTTATTTTTAACGAATCATCACTAGATAATGATATTTTTAAGCAGCACAAGAGATGGTGTCATGGTAAACTGACATTTTCTCCCCCTATGTGCCATAATGATCAATTTGTTGCCCAAAAAGGATCAAAATGCAGAGTAATTTCAGTTTTTCACAGCCGAAGTGGTGAAAAACAGTAGATTTTGACACCCTTCCCTTATTTTGAAAAATGGCTCTAAAGCATGACATGAATGCCGCATTGAGTCCCGCGTTCATTCAAAAATTGTCAGCTGGTATTGACATGAATGCTACACAACTACACTTGTTACTATTTTTTATTTCATATATTACACCCTAATTAATTTGGTTTTAGGAAAGAAATGAATACAGAACAGGCAATAGCATTTTCAACTAGCTGTATAAATCAAGCTCTTGATAAGGGTTATCGAGTTGCAACAAAAAGTTTAGACATCATTAAAGCTTTCGATACAGTTGATCGTTCTATATTTGGTGAATAGTTGCGAAGGTATGGAGCAAATGGAGGATTTCTCAATTTGATTATTTGTTTCCTTTCTGGACGTTCACGAAGAATAAAAATATCTGGCTCAATATCTCAACCGTTGCTAATTAGATGTGGTGTACCCCTAGGGTCTATTTTATGTCCTTTATTATTTTTGATTTTTGGCAATGATCTTTCTTCTTCTCTTCAGTCACTTGTGAAAAAGGTTTCACAATAGAGATGTTATTGTTTCTCGCCTGATGTTTGCTGAGGACAAAGCTCCAATTGTGTGCGCAAAAACCACTGAATTGTTGGTTACTACATTGTCTAACACTGTTCACAGAATATCTATCTGGATGAGGCAAAATAAGATTGATATTAATCATAATACGTCTAATTTTGAAATTTTTGAATGGTCTGGTAATTGCTATCTATGAACGTCTTCAGTTTGAGCTGGGGGCCTAGCAACATGAGGGATGTCAAGTGTTCAATATCTTGGTTAAGGTCATATTGAGAAAGTCTCAAATATATTAGCTAGAAATGCTGGTATAATTCAAAAACTTAAACATTGTCTCCCGTAGAAAGTAATCCTTACTATTATATTTTAGTTTAATCTATCCCTATATTTTGCATTGCCAAGAACTTTGAAGGAGGAGGAGTAAGTGATTTTAGGGGTTGTGTCATTTTCTTCTTTAAATATGTATTCAAATATTTCCACGGAATCTATCCCGCTCTTCATCCCTCCTCCTGGTAGCACCAAAATACAGAAGTCCTCCCATATTCATGGCTACTACTAAATCGGCTTCGAAAACACGTGACACCTACCTGTCCGCGCGCAAGGTTGCCATGTTTTCTTTGAATTGATAGCCCTAAGTACAAATACCATTTGCCCATTATATAAATTTTGATAATGGAATTTTTTACCTTATCTGTACCGCTTAGGTTACCACTGTTTTTTGGCACTTACCTTTTTTTTGCCGCTACTCCTTTAGCCTCAAGAATCCATATTGTCAGCGAATTATGAACACGTCTTACTTGCTCTTCGTCAGCATTTATTTTCAAGCTGTAATGCACGAAAAAATATAAATATATTAATAACATATAATATAATAAATACAATATAATATTAAAACAAAAATATAAGAGGAATTATTTATCCTCAACACATTGAAATGAGGAATTGTTGAGGCAATGAGGAAACTTAAATAACTGTAAAGTAGTGCACGCATTCATCTCAGACATGCGCTCAATTAACAAATGCTCACTCCCAGACACTCTTCCAAAAAATCCATTCCGCAACTCAGACAGCTCTTCACGCTCGGATACAAAATGAAAGAGATTCTGATTCACGCATCGGGCTACGGTAGGGGCCAGCCCCCATCCTAAACTTTGTTCCAAAATTTTCTTCTCTCCTAAATCCAAATTATCTCCACTCACCAGCAACAAACTCTTCAAATCCTCTTTATTCAACCTAAATTTGAAGTAATAGGGTTCACTATCTTGGCTAGGTTAACTTGGGTATATATTAGATTAATTTAAAAAAAACAATTCCGACAAAACAAATTATTCAAAGAAAAGTAAAGAGCTCTAATAATCCAAAAATGAGCAGAAATAAAGTAAAATACTCTTCGAAGCGTAAAACTACCACAAATCACTATCAATAAATAAATGAAACTCAAAACGAAAAGATTTTACAATAAATAGCCAAGTCAAACTCAAAACGAACATAAATTATCATGAGTAGGGCTGATAACCCTCATGCCTTCTAAAGACCAGAACATAATTTGCGCTTTACTGAAAAAAGAGAACAAGACCGTGGATTGTCAGTTTCATTGACATATATTAATATTTATTCCTTAAAGTACTGATAATTTTGTATTTATGAAAGTAAAAAAAGTGAACACATTTGAAACGTGTTTTGTTTTATATTTTGTTTCTACGACATTTCCTTCGATACGAAGTACCCTGGTCTAAGAAAAGAAAAGAAAAGAAAAGAAACGTGACAAGAAAGATTTAAAGTAAATGTGAACTTCCTGGGAGGGTGAAAAGAGAGAGGCTTTGAATACATCGGGTTGGAGAAGGAGCGTACGTAGCTGTGTTGGCCTAGGTGGCTTGGTACTGCGGTGAGTTGTTAGTAGTAGTAGTAGTTTAAAGCGTCTTATTTAACACAACTGTCACAAGAATTACGTTTAGTTTTCGAGACTTCAAGATGGACTCATATTGGCTAAAAATAACACATTTTTGGTTATTCAGGGAACACAGGGGCCAAAAAGCTGGCAACCCTGCCGAATATTAGGTCGTGGTTTTCGCCTCGCAAAGATCTTAAAATATGTGTCGTTCCACTGTAATATTCATATGATTCATAGTTAGACTGTTGGGCATGTTTTATAACTTGCCAAGTCCCCCCCCCTCCCTTAAATAAAACCTAGACCTTGAAATGAATTTCTGTGTAATTACCTAGTCAAGACTAGCACACACACTCTAGTTTATAAGGGAATGCTTTAATTTCAACAGTTTTTCCATACACATTGGCTAATGTAAAAGAGTGGTCAGTGACTTTTCATTGTTTTATTTTCAAAGCATTAAGTTAGCAAAAGCACTGCTTACTTGATATTTTACTTCAGAATTTTTATAAATATTCCGTAAAGAACATTTTACACAATACAACAAAACAAAATACAATAATTAAAATGGAGATGTATTTACCAAAAAAAAAATGCTATTAGAGAATTATTATTAGGTGCAGCCATTACTAATGAATTTTCTTATATACTGCTTGAGAATCGAAAAATTCGTCTGTATTGCAACAACACAGAAAAATAAATAACGTCTGTGTTGCACAGGGTTGCCACCGTCAGTAGGATTTTACTAGATCTAGTAAAAAAAAATCTAGTAAAGTTAGAGGATATAGTAAATTTCCCGAAATCTAGTAAAAAGTCATGATTTATAGTAAACAAAACTTTTTTTTTTATTTTCCATGAATTCAGGGAACAAAATTATCGTAAACATATGACAATTTAGAATTTTTGCTTGTCTGTTTAACAATTTACAATTTTGCTTGTCTGTCTCAGAGAAAAACAGTCACCTATTTTCATAAAAAAACACTCCACTTCTGGCGTCTATAGGTCGACAAAATAAGCTTTCTGTTTATCAAATCTTACCAACTAGAAATGAACTTATAATGGCACTTGGATTTCTGATGATTGGGAATATATTGGAATCAAAGCAAAAGCCAACCACCCAAGGTGATTAGGTGAATCTCCACAGTTTGAAAATCTTTATTGAGGATAAAGGAGCCTACTTATATAAATTAAAAGTAAGTACAAATGTAAAAAAAAAAGGATTTTTGAACTTGTTGGTTTCCGAAATTTTCAAGCATACTATGAAAACGAAAGAAAAGAGGAAAAGAGAAAAAAAAGAAGAAAAAAGGAAAAAAGATTGTGAAAATCAGATTGATTATCCTCCTATAGTAAAAATTGATACTTACGGTGCAAAATTTTTTTTGAGCATTTAGTAAAAACAGATTTAGTAAATTTTTCCTCTCTGATTTAGTAAATTCTTCCAGGTCAGGGTGGCAACCCTGGTATTGCAACAACATAGAAGAAAAAATAATCCATGGCAAACACATTGCTAAAGGTAAACACAACTTTGCGCTAGTGGTTCAGCCTTTTAGCGAACAAGGCCTCTTTATATAACACATGTATGGGTTATTTTTTTTTCTCCCAAATGATGCAAGATTTTGCACCGTAAGGGATGCCAGGTACGTGGAATCATTCCTCACATTCATTGTCGTCATCGTTGCAAGTTCAGATTCGACCTGAAACCGTGACTTTTGAAAACCGAAGCGCATTCATTATTTCGCATCTGTTTAAACCAAGAGTAACAACTGGACCATAAAAAAGGTTCTACTCATCCTTCTCGCGGCTGATTCATTAAGGCGCTTCTCACTACCTAAGGAGAAGGAGTTTTTCAACTTTCAATAGCTAAAGTAAGTAACTTTTTTCCCTTATAAACCGCTCGTTTCTTTTTTTCGTTAGTCCCCCGGATTCACTTGATAATTAACCGAGTTCGGAGCTCAGTTTAACTTCGTAGTTTGCCGTTTAGCTATTTTTCTCAGATCAGGATAGGAAATCCGCTTAAAATTCATCGAAGCGCTAAAAGCTGTTTTTATGTTCGGTTTATCTTAGAGATTTTGAGATAGATAGATAATTTATTAGTGACTGAACCGGAAAACCGGTATTTCACATCTACAACTACAAAAACACTAAAAAGAGAGAAATGAACACAACAAAAGCCAGGAAGGAGAGAAAACATGACTACGAACTAAATAATAAGCATATCACTTTAGAAATCAACTATAAACATTGGTCAAATCGAGCCGTGTCAATAAGAAATTGAATCACTAGAGAACGAGTAAGTTTACAAACACTAAGCAAATACAAATCGAAAGGAAAGAAGATTAACAACTCATTTAGACAATTTATCAAAAGCGAGCGAGGAAAAGAATAATTATTACATTCAAAGAGGACGTGATAAAAATTTTCAACACCGCCACACGAGCAGAGTGTCACTTTTCCCGATTCTGTATAGGAAATAATTTAGGTGGCTATATCCAGTTATAAATTGGATTAAGTAAGGAGACGGGCTAAAATTCTTAAAAGAAAAAAGATCATCCTTATTACGAAAAAAAGTTCATCGTCCAGCTACTGACGGAATTCTCAAACCTATTATACCATTTATGATAAATTGCATTGGTCGAAACGGAACGGGGGATAGAAAGAGAGGGAGTAGTATTCTTTTGTATTGAATTATCTGTGCCCAAAAATTGAGCAGCTAATTCATCAGTAAAGGTACTGGGATCAGGGGGAGAGAAATTTGGCCTCGATAGTCAATTGGAAGTACACCGGAAATGGCAGCTATGACCTCACTTGAGGAAGTTCTGAAAGATTTGGAAATCAAGTTCAAGGAAGGCCTTTGAGCTGAAAGTAAGGCTTTCCTTATATGTGTTTTCCTGATTGCACTGATCCATATAGGAGCAGCATACAGAATAGTACTTTCAATAACACTTTTATACAGCAGTCTTGGGGTAGATGGTTTTAGACCCCAAGTTGATCTGGCAATACTAAGAAAGCGGCAGGAATAATGTTCGGCTGAATTCACTCTGTAAGTAATATGAAGAGACCATAGTTTATTTTCTATCTAAAATAATCCCCAGGTATTTGACATTATCCTGAATTTTAATTATATTACCACCGAAACATAGCTTAAAAGAAGGGGATTTATGTTTGGAGTTGAATAATATAGCTTCGGTTTTAGTCATATCAAAGGTGAGTTTATTATTTGAAGCCCAATCAGTGAATTTATCGAAAACATTTGTTGCCAGTGTTTCCATATTTGAAACCCTCGAACCCCTTTATGACAGCGCACAAATCGTCTGCGTAAGCTTGAACTTTGCAATTAATGTATATTTATAGACCAAAGGAATGGAGACAATATGCCACATTGGCGACATGAATTTTCTAATTTGAGAGAAGTAACATTTTCAAAACAGACAAACCTATCGCTTAAGTAACTATGAATTAGTTTTAGAATACCAGCGGGACAATTTTTATCAATCAGTTTTTTTATAATAGCCGTATGTCAAGCATTATCAAACGCACCTTTAATAGAAAAAAAAAACAAGCATATAACGTGAACAATTTTTGCTTTTTATTATCTTCCACAATTGATAAAATATTCTCTAAAGCATCTGTTGTTGATTTATTCTTTACAGACCCAAATTGTGAATCAGAGATCCAACTGTTAGTATAACTTAAAGAATCAATTTTATTCCAAATTAATCGTTCAAATATTTTTCCACCATTAGACAACAAGCTGATAGGTCTATAAGAAGAAACAGAACCTTTTTTTTTTTTTTTTTTTTTTTTTTTTTTTACTAATGACAAGAATTTTGCAACTTTCCAGCCCTTATGACACCTTCAGACAAGCATTAATTATTTTCAGCATAATAGGTGATAATACATTGATATTTTTTCTTCAAAACTAAATTAAGGATTCCGTCCGGGCCAGCTGCTTTCATTGAGCTTATACTTCTTAAAGTTTTTTATAGTTCATCTAGACTAACTTCATCTATACCGTTTTCACTATTATTAAACACGATTGAAACTTCTTGTCTAAGAATACGATGATAATCCCTGTCACAGGGTTTATCTTCACGAGGAAACCATTTAGAGATAAGTCCCTCTCCTGCTTCACTCACTGAGGTAGTGTATGTTCCGTCATCTTTCTTAATGCGGGTTTGCAGTTCAACACCATTATTGGACTTACATATCTTATGGATTCTGTGCCAGAGATCAGAGCTACCTTTGGTTGATAAAAAAAATTTCCAATCATCTGGAAATTTTTTCCATTGGCTTTTAGGATTGCAGATTTGTATTTTTTCTTTGGTACTTTTACGTTATTTACACTGTCATTCGATGGATACTGCCTTCTTAATCGTTGGAGATGGCCATATTCTTTTCTAAGAAGACTTAGGTCCTGAGTCCACCACCTAACATACCTCTTGACATTGGCAGAGTAAATAAGGGTAGAATAAGACGTAGCTTTAGAGATCAAGTTTGTCAAACATTTTATAACTTGGTCTATTTCTGGCTGAGATGAAAAGGGCATAGCATAAATATCATCAACACCATCCAATAAAATAGCGCTGAACGCACTCCAGTTGGTTTTGTTAAAATTACATCTAGAATCAGCGATATTGACTTAAGGCACGTACGCAGGAATTTGTTTCGGGGGGGCCAAATCCTTCAAACCCATTATTCTGTGAGAAAAATCAGAAAATTATGGGAAAATGAAAATCGTGAGATTTCGGGGGGGGGGGAGGGGGCCGGGCCCGGACCCCCCCCCTGCGTACGTCCCTGATTGACTTGTTCACTAGGATTAAACGACAAATTAAACGAAATATAATTGTGGTCTGATATGGAATAATCCTCAACAGCATGCCAATTTTCAGAATATCTAATAAGCCTACACTTGCTAGAGTCACATCAGGACTGGAACACGATCCATCATAGGTCGAAAATACGCGTCGTTTAATGCTATTAATTTAAAAAACTTTTTCCACAAAATACGTTTTTCAAAGAAAAGTAAAAGAACCACATTAAGCAAAAATGAATAAAAATAAAATCAACTAACCTATAAAGCGCGGAACTACAACAAGTCAATATTAATAAATAAATGAAACTCAAAATAACCAGAATCTACTACAATCACCTAAATCAAACTCTAAACAAACTCAAATTAACATGAGTAAAGCGCGAAACCCCTATGCCTTCCCAAGGCCAGAACATAATTTGCACTTTATTGAAAATATATAAATGTTTTTACTTTTATAACTTTAATAAATCAAATAATATTAACATTTTGATTACTAAATATCAGTATATGTATATTAAACTGACAATGCACATTCATTTGTTTTTTTTTTCAGTAAACTGCAAATTTTGTTCTGACCTTGGGAAGGCATAGTGGTTTTGAGCCCTATTTATGTTAATTTCGGCTAGTTTTCGCTTTGACTCGGTTGAAAATTGTAATTTCTGTTCGTTTTGGATTTCATGTATTTATCGATGCTGATTTGTGGTAGTTTCACGATTGGTAGATTATTTGATTTTATTTTTGCTCATTCTGTCTTTAATTGAGTTCTTTACTTTCCTTTGAAAAAACTTATCTTGTGGAAAAGTTTTTTAAATTAATTTCTGTTCGTTTTTATTGACATAGTCTTTTCAGGGAAAAAGAAAATAATGATTCAAATATTTCCTTTTTTAAAGACTATAGTTTGGCCCTCCTTTTGTATACTGGAAAAACATTTTCTGCAATTTTTAACAACATACATCCTTTGAAAATTCCAGATACAAATAGAGGTGCTTAATTTAGGTTCATACCACCTCTAGTTGACCTGAAATGGAAAAATTTATACCATTTACAAAACAATCTGTTTACCGTCTTTGATAGCTTGAATACACTTCCGCTATTTTGATTTAGTTAAATTTTAAGAGCAAAATTGGGAGGGTTGGCGTGGGAGGGTGATAGTGGAAGGGTGATTAGCTGCCCTTCATTCATTTTCGACTATTAAAAAGAGCATCAGCCCTTTTTATTTTCAATCGAATGAGCCCTTTTCGGAGTTCCCACGACAACTCCTTCGATACGAAGTGTCCTGGTCTAAACAACAACAACACCAAAAAATATTACATTATACCCACATCGATCTTTACTATAGAAATTTCAAGCCTTCCAATTACTTTCGACTATTAAAAAGGGCACTGGACCTCTCGATTACCAATCGATTGTACACTTTTTGAAAGGACAACTCTTTTTATATATACCTTATATGCCCCCAGGTCATAAATTACAACCCTTACCCTAAGGTCTGTTAGGGTGGTTGTCATCCTCTAAGACCGAATTTCCAGAACTTTCAACTACGTTAAACAACATGGCTATCTCAAATATTTTGATTGGATGTGTTTGGGGATATGGTGGGCTTGAGAGGGGTGTTATTCGGCTTCCAATCACTTTCGACTATTAAAAAGGGCACAAGCCACTCCAACTTCCAATTGAATGAGCACTTTTCGAAGTTTTACGACAGCTTCTTCGATACAAAGTGCCCTGCTCTAAAGGAAAAAATTAATAAATAATACATTGTACCAAAATCGTTCTTATATGCCCCCAGGGCATAACTTAAAACCTTTGCCCTGAGGGTTGTGGGGGAGTCTCCTCCTCTTTACTTGGTCCCCGTTTCTTGTCTCGTTCTTGAGTGTCCTCGTTCTTTACTTAGGCAGCGCGATCGTGTTGCCTATGATTTATGCAACAACTTTCTATATGAACCTTATATGCCCCCAAGGGATAACTTACAACTCTTGCACTGAGGGCTCTGAGGGGGTTATCATCCTAAAAGACCTAATTTCCAGAACTTTCAACTACGTTGAACAAAATTGGTATCTCAAAACTTTGATTGGATGTGTTATCTAAAGCAAAACCAATGAGGTTGGTAAAGGAATGTCTCGATCCAACCGGTCCTTCAAGATGAGATTTTCCAACTCTAGGGTTGAATTTTTATCATTCAATATAAGACAGTTATATTTGAAAAAATGATGGCAAAGGTCTAGAGCAAGTTTATCAATTTTAGATTGCTAATTTTATTTTCATTTTATAGTTTTGTTTAAGTTTGGAACAATTTATCCCTAGCCCCCTTTAATGGTTAAAATCCATAGGCTATGTAAAAACTTATAATATTTATATGTAAAAAATATTTGTATGTAAATACATTATTTAATTTATATAATATAATTATATATTATATAATTTAAAAAAATTATAATATATATATTTATAGGTTATAATCTTTGAAAAAATGAATAGTAAAGGTCTAGAATTGTGGCTCTTTACAAGAAGATATGCTAGAAGAAAAAAAACCACTAAACTTTCGTTTTTATAGTTTGTTCACGTTTTTGACAATTATCCTCAATCCCCTTTAACACTGCTACTAATACTAACAACGCACCGCAGCACGAAGCCACCTGAAGCCAACAACTACACACGCTCCTACTCCATCCCGATCTATTCAAACCCTCCCTTTTTACACCCTCCCAGGAAGTTTCCATTTCCTTTAAATCTTTCATTGCGACATTTTCCACCCCAACTGTGGAGGACCTGCTTTCTGTTTTGCCCTAGATGGTTTGCTGAAAAGGAAAGTCTTTGGCAATCTTATCTTCTTATCAAAAATGATGGAATTCTGACTTTATAATACATAGCAAGTGGCTATGTGAGACAATTAGAGGGGCGGATGCAGATGAATTGTCAAAAACGTAAATAAAATTGTCAAAAAAGTACAGAAATGAACGTAAAATTAGCTATCTAAATTTATTATAAATTAGCGTCCCTCTTTTTGCTCTTGCATGTCTCCTCCTGGACAGCCACTATTCTAGACTTTGACCAAATGAGTCCTTGCCAATTTATACACAAACCTTTACAGCTCTCAGCAATTAAATTGTATTGCAACCAAGATTAAATGAAGCAACCTTTATAGAACTTAAGTTTAACGAATTTCTTAGGCACTTGGGTAAATGTGTGCTCAATGCTTTTTCTTAATTTCTTAAGCAGTCTTACTATGTGTTTTGATACAGCCCAGACTGAAATTAAAAATGTTTTTGGCTGCTTGCTCCATTTTTTATGGTAATTTTATCTTGAATAAAAAAAAATCCGGCATAAAAAAAGTCATTATTCCTTTGAAAAACTCACGTATTTCCGTAAAGTCCATGTTTTTTAATGTAAATCCATGGCAATATCCATGGCAGAGTTAAAAAATGACAGGCAACCCTGGTTGCCTGTCACCCTCATAGTGGTATTCAAAGCAGAGTGTCCAGATGGGGCGCACGTTTTTTTGAGGTGGTTGCGCATTGAATTTTTCGAATCGGCGCATTTTCACTAGAAAAATTGAACTTCTTGCGCATTTTCACTTTTAGGCGGCGTAACTGTAGACCAATCAACTGCCAACACTGATTCAAAGTCGATGACGTAAGATCAAAAAAAGGATTTAACGAAATAATAATTTCTTGCGATGATTTTACAACATTCTATTGCATTTTACTGGTCTAAATATATTTAGCTTTATTTTAGTAGATGTGATCTTTTATGTCCTCTTCAATTTTTACGTGGACCAATAGGCTTTGAGTGGATTAGCTATAAATGTAAGATTCTGCTCTTAATATGTAATTTATATGTTTTCAAGCCTTGAGAATAATAAACCTCCTACATTCAAAGTGAGATTCATTAACATACAATGGCAACTAACCTACATTTTAATTCTTTCATTAACACGGAGTGATTACGGCGTGACTGGTTATTCCCGTTTTAATGATGGTATTATCCAAAAATAGGTGGTCTCCAATTGGGAGTATAAAGGAAAAAGAATATGTGACCGTCATTGCAGTTATAAAATAAATTTATCATAAAAACAATAGGATATAGGTTTTAAGTGATCAAGACATCAAACTTGAAACAACGCTAAGCAGTGATCTTTATTTTGAAAATATCTTCGTCACAGTTCTACATGTAAATTAAGTTTAACATGTAAATACGGTTTTACCAGTGTAGTAATTTTGTCAAAATCCTGGAGGGAGGGGAAGTTGGAGCCCAAATTCCCAAATCAAGTGATAATGAAAACGGAAAAATGAGCCATAAAAGATAAAAAATATAATAAAGATAAATATATATTAAAGAAAACTAAATTGTTTCTCTGGATGATTGAATTATGCAGGCTTATCTTAGTTTTGACAAGATTTTTGAAGAAACTGAATTTCAACTGAGGGAGACAAACTTGGGTCGGAGGGGGTTGCAAACCAGGGTCTGGGATTGCCAGTTTCCATATGCCCCATAGCAAAACTACGCCCATGAGTTTTACGTGAATTATATGAATAATTCAACCAAACCTAGCTTATCGTAGGAAGCGCAATAGCACTGCGTAAGTAAAGAGCGATGTGGGAACAATATATATTTTTTCTTAGACCAGGGCACTTCGTATCGAAGGAAATGTCGTAGAAACAAAATAAAAAAAAAATTAGTTTGAAATGTCTTCACTTTTTTTTACTTTCATAAATACGAAATTAGCAAAACTTTAAGGAATAAATATTAATATATGTCAATTAAACTGACAATCCACGGTCATTTTTCTCTTTTTTCAGTAAAGCGCAAGTTATGTTCTGGTCTTGAGAAGGCATGCGGGTTATCAGCCCTAGGCATGATAATTTCTGTTCGTTTTGAGTTTTACTTGGCTATTTATTGTAATTTATTTCAGTTTTGAGTTTCATGTTTTTATTGATAGTGATTTGTGGTAGTTTTACGCTTGGAAGATTATTTGACTTTATTTCTGCTTTTGGCTTAATGGAGCTCTTTACTCTTCCTTGAAAAAATTTGTTTTGTGGAAAAAGTTTTTTAAATTAATCTAATATAAACTAAAATTAACCTAGCTAAGATAGTGAACCCAATTATTTCAAATTTGGGTTGAATAGAGAGGATTTAAAGAATTTGTTGTTGGTGAGTGAAGATAACTTGGATTTAGGAAAGAAGAAAATTTCGGGCAAAGTTTAGGGTTGGCGGAATAACCTGAGTTGCGGAATAAATGTTTTGGAAGAGTATCTGGGTCATCTGGGAGTGAGCATTTGTTAATTGAGTGCATGTCTGAGAGGAACGCGTGTGCTACTATACAGTTATGTAAGTTTCTTCGTGTAAGGGTTTTCTTCATCCCACAGCAACATTCTATTTTATGATTAAAATCTATCAAATTCCACAAAAAACTTGGGACGATGGCAATGGTAGAATAAACCCCCAAAGTAGTTTTCTGTGTTGCAACTCTAGCAATTCTAGTAGTTTTCAGTGTTGCAACACAGAAAACTACTAGAAACTTCCCCGAACTTTGGACATGAGGAAATAAACTGCGATTGTACGTTGGTTTACGGAGATGGGAATGTCCACCTATGATTCAATCAACATTTAAAAATGATATATTTAAAATTTGAGCGAATTAGTCAAATTCTAAAGCAATATGTATCAAAAATTCATTAGTAAGGCTACACATGATAATAATTGTCTGACAGCATTTTTTTGTTAATACAACTCCATTTTAATTACTGTATTTTTGTTTTGTTGTTTTGTGTACAATGTTCTTTACATTCAAAGAAATTCTGAAGTAAAATATCACATTAGTAGTGCTTTTTATAATTCAATGCTCTACAAATTAAACAAATGAAAAGTCACTCACCATCTCTTTTACATTACAGTCGAAATTAAAACATTCCCTCATAAATTAGTGTATGCTATTCTTGACTAGGCAAGTGCACAGAAATTCATTTCAAGGTCTAGGTTTTACTTGAGGGAGGGGGGACTTGGCAAATTATAAAACGTGCTAAACAGTCTAACTCTATGAACAATACAGTGGAACGACACATATTTTGAGATCTTTGTGAGGTGAAGACCACGACATAATATTCGGGAGGGCTGCCAACTTTTTGGTCCACGAATGTGTCACCTGAATGACCAAAAATGTGTTATTTTTAGCCAAAATGAGTCCATCTTGAAATCTCGAAAACTAGAGGTCATTTTTGTGCCAGTTGTATTATTGAACATAGACCCTTTTTATCTACTACTACTACTACTATCACAAAAAAATAAACCGGCAGTACCCAGCTTAAGATTCAGGATGTCGTCCGCGTAACATACCAAAGACAAGTTAGCAGATGACAGAATCAGCGAAGATGGACATTGATCTTGTACATCAAGGACACAGTTATTGAAAAGGTCGGGAGAGATGACTGCTCCTTGACGCGCTCCTTTCTTGACTGGAACTAGTTGAGTGCGCGGAATGGGGGTCAAACCCGTAATCTAGAATACAGATTCCTGAGAGAACGAATGAAAAAAAAAAAAAAATCACCAGCAGTACCCAGCCGCCTCAGACCAACACAGCTACGCACGCTCCTCCTACATTCCAAACCATTCAAAGCCTCCCTCTTTACATCCTCTCAGGAAGTTCCCAATTCCTTTAAATCTTTCTTTATGACGTCCTCCCGCCCCAGACGAGGTCGACCTGCTTTCCGTTTATCCGTAAACGGTTGGCCGTAAAGGACAATCTTTGGCAATGTGTCATCCTTCATCCGCAAAACGTGTCCTAGCCATCTCAACCTTTCTTTCATTATAGCCCTAGATAGCACGATTGAACCACATTTTTCGTACAGCCTACTGTGTGAAATACAGTCAATCAGCCGGGTACCCAGAGCAATCGGTAAGCACTTTTTCAGGAAAACATCTAGCAAATCTTCCAAGTTCTTCTACTTAAGAAGTGGCATCAAAAGTGCTATATGGCACTTATAGATGGTAAAATTGATAAAAAGCACGCAGATATGAGTAATAGATTTAAAATGAGAATTCCCGGGATATGCATTAAGAAATGAGTGCATCACATTTGCAAAATAGTGCATTATCTGAAAATTAATCATAAGAAGGGACAAACCATGATTGAAAAAAAAATCCAATCTGGAATCGAACGCATGATAATTTGATTTGAAGTCGAGTGCTGTACTAACAGAGCCCCGCCTCTAATAATGTAATTTAATATATTAGTGTTTGTAGGACTTTAATTACATAGCTTATTATGAGGGCCTGGAGGAGGAACATGCAGGTGATGTTTTTGCAAACCTCCAGTTAAGAGTTTTGGACCATAATTATTACAATGATACCGTTTTATGCTTCCAAGATTTTCCACTTAAGAAGTGGCACCAAAAGCGTTGTTTTCAGATCTATATCTGACTTACGAATGGTAGAACTGATAAAAAGCACGTAGATATGAGCAAAAGTTTTCAAACGAGCCATTAAAAATCACTCTAAAAAGTTTTGGTAGTTCACTAGCCCCAGCTTTTCTAGTTGAGACATTGCACCAAAAGTGCCATTTTAGTGCCATTTGAAACTTGCAGATGGTGGAACATATAGGAAGAACCTAAAAATGAGCAATATTTTTGTATTGAGCTATCTAAAATCTATCTAAGATGTTCTTGTAGGCCGCTAGTCCCACCCCTTGAGAAACGACACAAAAAGTGTCTTTTTTCGTGCCATATGGTACTTGCAGATGACGGAATTTATATTAACCACGTACATATGAGAAATAGCTTATTAATGAGCTTTTAAGCATCTCTCTATGATGCTCTAGTAACCCGTTATGCCTGAAAAAAATAAAAAAAAGACCGCTTTAACATTTTTTAACTTTTAGTTACTATGGCCTGTGGTTCGCTATTTACTAGGCTTCAACCACGACAAAGAGTTCATTGCAAATTTTCCCCAGAAAATCGTTAATATTGAAATTTGTGAAATGTAATAGATGGTAGAATTTGTAAAAACCTAGTAAATATAAGCAATAGGTTTTAATTGAGCCATTAAACATCTATCTACGATGGTATAGTAGCCTGCTAATGTTTCAGTTGCTTACTGATGAGCTGCCGATTTATGAAACTTAGTAAGGGAGCTGGAAGGGGGAGAGTACAGGAGGGGTTCTTGTAAACCTCCAGCTAAGGGTTCTGGAACATAACTCTACAATAGTACTTGTTTTGAACTTCAGAGCTTTTCCACTTAAGAAGTGGCATCAAAAGTGTTGTTTTCAGTGCTATATCACATTTACGAATGATAAAATTGAAAAAAAAAACAAAAAAAACACGTATACATGAGCAATAACTTTTATATGAGCCATTAGACACCACTCTTATAAGTTCTGCTCGCCCGATGGCCCTAGCGTTTCCACTGGACACATGGCGCCAAAAGTGCCGTTTTTAGTACCTTTTGGAACTTGCAGAAGGCGGAAAAACATAGATATGAGCAATCTTTTACATGAACTATAAAAAATATGTCTACGATGTTCTGGTAGCCTACTAGTGCCACCCCTTGAGAAATGGCACAAAAAGTGTCACTTTAGTACCATACGGCAATTGCAGATGGCGGAACTTATAAAAAGCATGTAGATATAAGAAATAGCTTTTGAATGAGCTATTAATCATCATTATATGATGTTCTGGTAAACCGCTAGGCCTGCTGACAAAAAAAAAAGGAGACAGATCAGTGCTACCGATGCAAAACTAATTTTCCTTGTTGTTGAAGGCGGGGGACTGTAATTCCCCTGTAGAGCCTAAGGTTTTACTATGCTGATTTTTCATTACCCAACGTCACCTTTTCATCTTCACTTATTCCTAGCCTTAGTGACTTAGTCTTCTTAACATTAATTTTCAATAGAACTCTTATAAGTTCTGCTCGCCCGATGGCCCTAGCTTTTCCACTTGAAACATGGAAGCAAAGGTGCCGTTTTTAGTAACATTTGGAACTTACAGATGGCGGAAAAAGTCCATCAAAATGATCCATATAAAGGGGAATAGAATACAACCCTGCTTATCTCCTGATTTAATACAAAACCAGCTGCTAACCACATTTCCTACCTTAACCGCAGCAGTGTTATTCCCGTACATAGCACTAATCACATTAATGTATTTGTTTGGTATACCATACAAGGATAACGCGGTTGCTAAAGCTCTTCTATCAACAGAATCAAACGCTTGCTCATAATCTATAAAACAGATGACCAAAGGTGTTTACAACTGAAGTACTTCTCAATTATCAACCCGAGAGTGAAAAAATTGGTCGACACATCCTCTACCTTTTCTAAAACCGCATTGTTCTTCTCTTAAAACTTTGTCTTCAGCATCGCTCAGCCTAAAAAGTATCATATTACTAAGTAATTTGCTACCTACAGAAACCAGACTAATGCCTCGGTAATTACCTCACTCACTCTTATCACCTTTCTTATACAGTGGTTTGATAAAGGTTTTCCTAAAATCGTTAGGTACTTCCCCTTTTTCAAAAATCATATTCATAATCTTCAGTAACTTATTTCTAACCTCACTCACTTAGCCTACTTGCTTGCTTAGGTCTCCTGCCGGGTGCTATTCGGCGTAGATAGTGACATCTGCCTCTTTCATCCACTTCGGTCCATTACAAGGGTTTGCGCTTCACTTAGTCTGATATTTGCCATCGCTAAGAACTCGGATACACGGTCAGACCATCGCTTCTTTGGTCGGCCACGAGGTCGCTTCCAACCAGCTTTGACAGGATTAAAGTCAAAGATCATCTTAGCAGGTAAGTGTGGGGGCATTCGTAGTAGATGTCCAAACTACCGTAAGGTACGCTCGGCTGCTTGGGTTGAAAAACGGGACTGCTTGGTTAGATGCAACAGCTTCTCGTTACTCACGAAGTCGACCCACCGTAGACCTTCTATCCTTCTCGCACTCTTCGACCTGGAATCTGTCGACAGCCATTAGGGTTGCGGCTGGTGCTTGCCAAGTCTCAGCTCCATAGAGCATCACAGAACCAACGAGGGCGTTGAAAATTCGAAGTATGGTTGAACGACTGATATTCGGTTTTCGCAAAAGGCCCATGGCAGAAGACGTCTTGGATAGCCTTGCTTGCAGCTTAAGGAGAGGAGAGCCATCTGAAGAAATCGTGGATCCCAGGTAGGTAAACTTTTGGACAACTTCTATGCTAGTTGTTGCGTCCAGACTGACTGGGGAAATGACAGCAGGAGAAGTTGGGTCTATGGCCTAACCTCAGAGCCACCATATTTAAGAAACTCATTTACCACAGTATAAGCACCTGGAGCTTTATTACTTTTTAATCCTTTTGGTAGTATCGCTAATTCTTCCTCACAAAACAAATTCCTTCACATCAAAGGTATCACAAACTTTTTCATTTTCCTCAATATCTTTCCCTGTAAGTCTATTTCGGTTTAGTACTTTCTCAAAATGTTCTGCCCATCTCTCTTCAACTCTTTCCTTATAACTAATAGTGGCCCCGTTCCCATCTTTAACTAGGACAAGCCTGGATTGACTAATCCCTCTCAATTTATTAACGTGCCAGTGCAATATTTTACCATTACGCCGTCTAGCTGCATCCTCCAGATCCTCAGCAGTTTTATCCATGGCCTCCACTTCACAACTCTCATATTTTAATGTTTTCCCTAAATTCCTTTTGTTTTCATATTACCTATCACTCAGATAATTCTTGTACAAGCCCTTTCTTCTCTCTATTAAACATAAAGCTTTTTCAATAACATTCCTAGCTGCAGTTCTAACTTTCTTCCCTAAGACACCATCAGCAACTTCGCAAATTGTTTTTTTTCTAAAATTTTTCCAAATTATTCCACATTGTCAAATTTTAAACTCTCGAGATAAGTATTCAACTGTTCCTGGAAAGTTTCTCTCAAACTCATCCTGGAGTTACCAATATCCTAACTTCTCGGTAGGTAGTTACCCTTCCGAAATTTCTGCTTTAAATTAACCCTAGACACTACTAGATGGTGATCTTTACTTTTAACATCAATAACAGCACTTCTATGTACCCTTGTATCTTGAATTTATCCAGCCAGTCTTCAGATTATTATAACATAATCAATAAGGTTTGCTGTCCTACCATCACGTGAATATTATGTTAAATTCTGGGCCACTTTATGACAAAACGCCGTTTTGGTTATAACTAGATTGTTATACCTACAAAATTGCAAAAGTCTCTAGCCATTACTGTTTTCTTTCCTACCCCAAATTTATCTAGGCTAGGATACCATCTATCCCTATTTCTACCGACCTGGGCGTTAAAATCTCCAAGTAAAAACATCATATTTCTGCCTCGGACCCTGTCTATTTGCTCCTGTAACCGTAAGTAGAATGCATCTGAGTCACTAGTATCTCCGTCAGTCGGTTCTATAGGGGCATATACTACTATAACTGAACTTTTTAGTCATAAAATGAGCAATTGGTATTCTATTATTAATGCCTTCCCATCCTTAACAAGACCTAGCAGCTTCCTTATTCATCATGAGCCCTACCTTCTGTCTATGTACCCCATCCTTCCTGCCTGAGTAAACAAATTCTATATCACCTAATGTCATGCTTCCTCTCCTGGGATATGAGTTTCCGAAACTCCTAATAAGTCCTGTTCAAATCGTCTGAATTGGTCAGTAAAAATATCGATACGACAGTCGTTTTTTAACGTCGTAGCATTCCAAGTTCCAATTTTAAATCATTGAAATTACTTTTGCATCAGAAAAAGCAATGATCCCAGATACCAGTGCAGGACCGGGATCAACATATCTTCTCAAGTATACACCGAAGCGCTTAAGTCAGCTTAGAACCGAACAGCAAGAATTCCCTGGGACCTCCAGTATGAATGGAGGCTTTGTGCAATCCTGGGTCCATCTTGGTCACAACATGGTTTTCAGCACTTGGCGATGCTCTTCTATCAACAAGAGTCGAAACCCTGCACAGACATTCTTAGGTCTATTACCTCCCACTCATTGTATATTCATGTCTACAAATATTATACTACTACGGGGAGGTAACACATAGTAGATAAATTAGCTAGGAAGAGGTTTTTCATCCCAAAAACGCCCGTCAAAACAGACCAACTCCAGAAGAATTATCCATTAATCAGAATCCCGTGCGAATGCTGTGTCGTTTACTAGGCTATAATTTCCTCGAGGGGTGTCACTCCTTAAGTGGGAATAGAGTTGACCGCAAGGTCCCCAGTCTTGCAGGTAACCCGAAAGGGTCAATAACAAATATAATGAAAATGAAAAAATTCCAACATTAAACCACAAAACGAACAGAAATAATTCCGTATATGAAGGGGTTATCCCCCCTCCTCAATACCTTGCTCTTCACGCTGAAACATTTAGCAATTTCGAAAAAGCTTCGTATTCTAGTTAAAGAATTGGGAAAAACAACTAAACATTGAGATTCCTTGACTTTTCAGGGGTGTTTCCTCCTCGTTCAAACATCAGGAAAATTTTCTCAGGCTCGTAACTTTTGATGGGTAACATTAAACTTGATGAATCTACTCGATGAAGCTTAAATATTTGGAATCATAGGCAGCGCAATAGCGCTGCCTAAGTAAAGAACGTTGTAGGCACAATATTTTATTTATTTAGACCAGGGCACTTCGTATCGAAGGAGTTTTCGTAGAAACTTGGAAAAGGGCTCATTCGATTGGAAATTGGAACGGATAGTGCCATTTTTAATAGTCGAAAGTGATTGGAAGGCACCTAACACCCCTTCCACGCCCACCATTTCCCATCCAATCAAAATTTTGAGATAAGCATTTTGTTCATCGTAGTTGATTTCTACATAGAAATTATGTTTTTGAGGAGTACACTCCCCCCACAGCCCTCAGGGCAAGGGTTGCCCTGGGGCCATATAAGGTTTTTACAGAAAGCTTTGGCGTAGAAACTTCAAACAAAGGCTCATTCTATTGGAAATTCAAAGAAATAGTGCCATTCTCAATAGTTAAATGTAATTGGAGGAAACACAGCCCCCCTCGTGCGATAACTTTGCTCCAAAGCACGCCTGATAACAAGTTTGGGATGTCCATGTTGTTCGACACGATGTAAAATCCTGGCCACTTTGCCTTCGAAGACGACAACCCCCAGAACCGATGGGAGAATGGTGGTCAATTGCACACTGGGGGCATATAAGGGTTTTATAGAACGCATGATCATAAAAACTTAAAAAAGGGTTCATTTTATTGGAAATTGAAATGGTTCGTGCCCTTTTTAATAGTTGAAAGTGATTGGAGGGCAACTAACATCCCTTCCACGCCCACCATTTCCCCAAACACATTCAGTCAAAATTTTGAGATAACCATTTTGTTCAACTCAGTTGAAAGGTCCAGAAATTATATCTTTGAGTAGGACACTCCCCCCCCCCACAGTCTTCAGGGCAAGAATTGTAAGCTATGCCCTCGGGGCAAATAAGGTTTTTTTTTATAGAAAGTGCTGTCGTCAAAACTTCAGAAAGGGCTCATTCGATTCAAAAGGAAATTCAAAGGGCTAGTTCCCTTTTTAAAAGTTGAAAGTAATTGGAGGGCAACTAACCACCTCTCACACCCACCATTTTCCCAAACACACCGAATCACAATTTGGAGATAGCCATTTTGTTCAACGTAGTTGAAAGTTCTGGAAACTAGGTCTTTGAAGATGACAACCCCCCACAGCCCTCAGGGCAAAGGTTGTAAGTTATGCCCTGGGGATATGGTTTTTATAGAAAGCGTTGTCGTAAAAACTTGAAAAGGGGCTCATTCGATTGGAAATTCAAAGGGCTAGTGCCCTTTTTATTAGTTGAAAGTAATTGGAAGGAAACTAATTATTTGGAGGGGAAGTAATTGGAAGGAAACAAATGAATGTGCATTGTCAGTTTAATTTATATATACTGATATTTAATAATAAAACTGTTAGTATTATTTGATTTCTTAGTTATAAAAGAATAAAAAACATTTTTATTTTTTTTCAGTAAAGTGCAAATCACGTTCTGGCCTTGGGAAGGCACAGTTTTTTTAAACCCCACTTATGTTAATTTCTGCTCGTTTTGAATTTGTCTCGGGTATTTATTGTAATTTTTGTTCGTTCTGGATTTTATTTATTTATCGATGATGGTTTGTGGTAGTTTCACGCTTGGTAGATTATTTGATTTTATTTTTGCTCATATTTGGTTTAATGTAGTTCTTTACTTTTCTTTGAAAACTTATTTTGTGAAAAAAGTTTTTTTAATTAATCAGTATAGTAAACTGATTTTTCTGGTGCTATCTAAAAATATCAAAACTCGATTTTTTAGAGTTTCGGTTACTATTGAGCCAAGTCACTCCTTACTTACAGTTGTTACAACAAACTGCTTGATAGTATTTTTCATTGGTAAAGAAAATAATATTCTAAATCTTTTCGCTTTTTCCTATAACAATCCGTACTTTGGCTTACTATTTATATGTTGGAGAAACAATTTTAGCGATTTTCAATAATATACCTTTTGAACATCTGAACAGATATAACATCCCTTAATTTAGTTTTACACCTCCTCAGGTTTTTTGGAAAAGCATAACTTAATACCCTTCTTAAAACACTGTATATATGCTCTTTTAAAAACCTGGATGCACTTATACTTTTTTTTATTCAGTTCAACAGACATTAATGTTATGGCCACCTCGTGTGGGTATTCCTGAGACCCCGTATTACGAGACCTGAGTGGATCAGTTTTCTTGGAACTATTGACTCCATATTAAAATTTGCGGAGCCGAGATAGAACTGGCTGCTCTTGAAGCGTACATTGCATTAACTACAAAAACTTCGTCCAATGTCCCCTGAAAGTTTCAACTTGATGACCCCTAACCCGTCTCAGATTAATATTTACCCAATCTAAATGAATCCCCAAGTCATGTTTTCTAGACCCGATACGCTTAAATAATTATCCCAGCTCAATTCTACGCTTCCTAAATTACTAAAACTATCTTTGAATGATTGTTCAAGTTTTTAAAGATAGATACCAACAACAACAAAAATTCAGTCTATGACTTTTTAAGTTGTTGAAACTTGAAATATTTATCAGTACTGTCTTTTATAGATGAAAAATCTCATATAAAATTTATGTAAATTTTCTATTATAAGCAGGAAAGTTAAAACAAAAACTACATTTCTACCTCAATTTTTCTTCAGTAACTGTCTCAGCTTAGCGGTTCGAAGGACTTGCCGAGTTTCTATTCGACCATGGGTTTGACTCCCACAGATGGTATGTCTTTATAGGGAATTGCCGTACTTAATGGCTATACGCTGAGCTTGCCCTGACTGCTAAGCAAGCTATATTATGCTAACCAATTCCATCACAAAGCTTGAATTTCTTCCCTCGACTCTCTCAACTCTAACTCCCTCTTAACTTCTATCTCCTCAACAAGTAATGTTATCCTCTCAATGCCTTTTAATAGTTGGGATTTCACACCTCTCTAATGCTTCTAATCACCCAGCCTCTTTACTTCGAGTTGGAGATATGTTAGGCTTCTGACTCCCTCTAAGCGAGATACGTTAGGCTCCAGACTCCCTCTAAAAGGCCTAAATAAATAAAAATTATCCAAACTACGCTAGTAATTATTCATTGACAGCTGTGACTGCATCTCTCTGTCAGTAGAGTGGCCAGATAGCGTCATTTCGAAGCTCTTTGAGGTGGTTATGCATTGAATTTTTCAAATTGGTCCATTTTTGGGAGGGTGAAACCGTTTATTCTGTGCATTTCCACAAGAAAAACGGAGCTTTCGGCACATTTTGACTTTTATGACGGCACAATTTTAAACCAGACACTGTCTGTCAGTAAGAAAAAAATAATAACTTACCAATCGACCAATTGAGCTCGCTCTTCTTTGTGCTTGCAGGTAACATAAGGTGTGCGGTCAGCTTCTTTTACTTCCGAACAGATTCCTTCCATGAGTAGAGAAGATGGTTTATTTTGCTTATCATTGCACTTTCTAGAATCCAAGCTCTGGATTGCTTGACTTCCATCACTAGACTCTAAGAAGAGGAGGGACTCATGGCTACGAGATGCTCTAAGTCTTCCAGGGCTGAAATTAAATATATTTCATCAAATTATCGCCACGGAGAATTTGCTTGTAAAAGATGTAAACAAAGTGGTACTTGTGAATTATACCGCCAACACTCAAGAAGTGAAATTAGGTTAATCCTAATGAAAAATACCAAAACATGATGAAAATATAATACTTTAGAAACAAATTTGGGCTATATATTTGGGTAATTATGTACTAAACGTACTCTTTTATATACTGCTATAGAAGTCTATATATTTGGGCTATATATTTGCACATTAGGCGGGGGGGGGGGTAAAGCATAGCATATATTAAATACGTAACCAAACCTAACCTAGGTACCTTTTCACCCCACCCCCCTAAACCCCAAAAAACAACAGTTCAAATATCGTTAACGCAATGAAAACCACGCCTGGCATTGCATTACTCTATAGCGGTCTCTTGAATGGGCGGGTTTTTCGTGATTAGTTCCCAAAAGAGTACGTTTCAAACATAAGTACATATATTTGCATATTAGGGGGTGAGGTGGTAACATAACCTATCATAATTCATCATCAAACGTACACTTTGATCTAATTTAACAACTAATCATACAAGATTACTTAATATTATTTCTAATGCCCATTGCTATTTGGCAAAGCAACAGTTTTTAGCCATTGAAATGAATAAGAAAAATGCAAATTTTCTGTCAAATACTAAAAGTGTGTGACTTTAGCACATATAGTCTTAAAGCTTATTTCTTTAGCAAACAGGCATATGCACACAAAAGGAGGCATAGGCGTAGGCAGCATATTGTCTTGGGGGTGGGCAGTCGATAGTGTGATAGAGTTTTATCAACTGCTTTTTCCAAACCATCTGCTTTTTCAGCCATATCTAATGTAAACTTGAAGGTATAGGGGGGGCAGCTGCCCCCTATATATATATACATACTATATATATATATATATATATATATATATATATATATATATATATATATATATATATATATATATATATATATATATATATATATATATATATATATATATATATATATCCCAACTCCTGGATCCATGTATCTGAAACATATAAAAAAATGCTTCAGACAATTGAAACTGTCTGATCAAAGTAAAATATTAGTAGATAATAAACTAGGGTCATTATCGACAGATATTTGGGATTAGCTAGTCACTATTAATACAATAAAGCCCATGAATTTCTCACACACTTCTGTCATGCTCCCTATGAACCTAAGGGTTCACCTACTTTTAAAAATCATGTACACCAGGGGCTGCGCACCGTGCCTCACACAAGGATGTTTGTCATATTTAGTGGAACACGTGACACTCCAGGATTTTCATCAGTGGTGAAAAGTGAGTGACCCCTCGTGTGAAATATTGCAACACGCTCACTGCTTCAGCCCCCATCAAAGGGACCTGATACTTAGGTTATTCAAAGCAGTTAATAATTTGACATGTATTCATTCATAGAGGAAGAACTATGCTGTTACTTTTTTTTTAGAGAATGGTCAAAACTTGCATTCAATAATAATTGTTCTTCTTTTTAAACGATTTAAATTCAATTTGTAATGCTGTGTTTTAATCTACAAAAGACTACACTCTAAAAATTTAACTACTGCAACTATTTGCAGCCTATCCACTGCAGCCTATCCACTATTGCAGCCTATCCACTGCAGCCTATCCACTATTGCAGCCTATCCACTGGGACTACTTGCGTCTGCAACTACTCGTGATTGTTACTTGCGACTGGAAATGTGACTTCTTGCGACTACTACTGCTCCGACTGTGACTAAAAATTTGACTGCTTTTGCTACTTCTACTACTATAACTACTGCCAGTACTACTACTACAGTTGAACAAAATCAAAAGATTTCAAGCGCATCCAGGTTGTCAAAAGGATGTATCTCAGGAATGGCTAGGGGTTTCAGTTGAAACTTTTAGAAATATTGAGGAAGGTGTTGCATTAAATTAAGAGAAACTAGGGACATCCAGGTTGTCAAAAGGGCGTATCTGCAAACTAAAAAAAAAATAATGAGGGCATGAAGATGGAACTTAAGATTGAAGAATCTTAAAGGTTATGTTAAACGAAATCAAAAGGCATTAAGTGGAACCAGGTTGTCAAAAGAACATATATGCAATTTCACAGGAACGATTATTCAGTTGAAACTTACGGGGAATATTAATGGAAGAGTCTGTTCTACTAACTCAAAAGACATTTGGCATATCCAAGTGTATATATATATATATATATATATATATATATATATATATATATATATATATATATATATATATATATATATATATATATATATATATATATATATTGATCTTAAGGACGGCTACGGGTTTTAATTTGAAACGTTCATGGAATATGAAGATGGATGTTGTATATATATATATATAATATATATATATATATCAAACAGTTCGTGGTAACGAACTGTAAGTAAGGAGCGACCCGGCTCAATGGTAACCGAAACTCTAAAAAACGGAATTTTGATACCAATAGATACATCAAAAGAATCAGATTTTAATTCTGATTTCAAATATATAAGTTTCATCAAGTTTAATCTTACTCATCAAAAGTTACGCGCCTGAGAAAATTTGGCTGATTTTTGAGAAAAGGGAGAAAGACCCCCTAAAAATTATAGAAACTTAATGAAAGTCACACCATCATATTCAGTGTATCAGAGAACCCTACTGTAGAGGTTTCAAGCTCCTATCTACAAAAATGTGGAATTTTGCATTTTTTGCCAGAAGAAAGATCACGGGTGGGTGTTTATTTGTTTGTTTTTTTGTGTTTTTTTCCCAGGGGTGATCGTATCGACCCAGTGGTCCTAGAATATTGTACGAGGGCTCATTGGAACTGAAATTAAAAGTTCTAGTGCCCTTTTTAAGTGACCAAAAAAATGGAGGCCAACTAGGCCCCCTCCCACGCTCATTTTTTTCCCAAAACCGCCCGATCAAAATTTTGAGATAGCCATTTTGTTCAGCATAGTCGAAAATCTAATAAATATGTCTTTTACGATGACTTAATCCCCCACAGTTCCCAGGGGAAGGGATGCAAGCTATGAACTTTGCCCATTGCTTACATATTGTGTTGGTTATTGGGAAGTATACATACATTTTCAGGAAGAATTTTTATCTGGTAGGGGGGCTGAAAGAGGAGGTTACTCGGGAGAATCTTTCCGTGGAGGATGTTTCTTTGGGGTAAGGGACGTTTCTATGAAGGGGGCGCCGGATTTCCAAGCGTTATTTAAAATACGATCAGAAATTAAATTTAAAAAACAAGTTTTTTCAACTGAAAGTAAGAAGCAGCATTAGAACTTAAAATGAACAGAAATTGTTACGCATATGAGGGGGGTCTCCCCCAAGTCAATATCTCGCTCTTTACGCTATAGTTTTTTTTTAGTGCTTTCAAACGAGCTATCTATTCTAATTAACGGCCTGTGTAATTAAGGGGTCATTTTTAAAGAATTGGTACATAATTCGAACTTTAGCTTATAGAGCAAGGTATTGAATAGGGGTAAAGCCTCCTAATATACATATTAAAAATATATGAATGTAGAAGTTCGTTACGTAAGTTAATTCGTGAGTTACGTATGTTTATTACTAACAAAAACGTTCGTAAATAAAATTCAACAAGTTTCGAGAAAGCCATTTAACCAAATAAAAGTAAAACAATAAAATTTTGTTTTAATTGCAAATTTTTTAAATTAACTTTAACGAAATTCACACTATCAGATTCAGCGTATCAACGAACATTATTAAAGAAGCTTCAAACTCCTATCTGCAAAAATGTGGAATTTTGCATTTTTAATTAACTTTAACGAAAATTACAACATCACATTCAGCTTGTCAGATAACCCTATTAAAAAAGTTTCATGCTCCTATCTGCAAAAAGGTGTAAATTTGCATTTTTTGCTGGAAGAAAGATCACGATGCTTGTTTTTTTTCAGGGGTGATCGTTTAGACCCAGGGGTCAAAGAATATTGTGAGAGGGCTCATTTAACAGGAAATTAAGATGTCTAGTGCGCTTATTAAGTGACCAAAAAACTGGAGGGCAGCTAGACCCCCTTCATTTTTTTTAACAAAGTCACTTGATTGAAATTTTGAGATAGCCTTTTGGTTCAGCATACTCGAAAAATGTAAAATCTATGTCTCTAAGGATGACTTAACCCCCCACAGTCCCAAGTGGAAGGGCTGCAAGTTTTGAACTTTGCCCATTGTTTACATATAGTATAGGTTATTGCGAAGTATACAGATATTTCCCGGGGGGATTTTTTCTGGTAGGGGGGGAGTTGTTTAACGTGGGAGGATCTTTCCATAGAGGAATTTTTCATGGGGAAGGAAATTTTTCATGAAGGGGGTGCCGGATTTCCCAGTATTATTTAAAAAACGATCAGAAATTAAATTAAAAAAAAAATGTTTCTTCAACTGAATGTAAGGAAGAAAATGAAAAGCTTTACTAACAGAAATTATTACATATATTAGGGGGTTCGCCCTGTCGTCAATACCTCGCTCTTTACACTAAAGTTTTTCTTGGTACTTGGTAGTTGGTGATTCAGGGGTTTGTGAACCAAATTTTTTTTTAACTTTTAACGAGAAGAGCGTGGTATTGACTAAGGGGAGACCCCCCTCATATACGTAATAACATATACGTAATAAAAAAAAAACAATAAAAAAAAACAAGCGATGCGGCTCAATAGTAATCGAAACTTTTAAAAACGGAATTTGATGTCAATAAATGTATCAAAAGAATATGTTTATAATTCTGATTCTAAATATATAAATTTTACTAAGTTTAGTATTACTCATCAAAGGCTACGAGCCTGAGAAAATTTACCCGATTTTTTAAAGAGGGGGAAACATCCCCTACAAGTGAAACAATTTTAATGAAAATCACACCTTCAGATTCAGCGTATCAGAAAACCCTATTACATAGGTTTCAAGCTCACATCTGCAAAAATCTGAAATTTTGAATTTTTTGCCAGAAGAAAAATATACGAATACAGAAGTTAGTTACGTAAGTTAATTCGTAAATTACGTCATAACCAAATTTAGAGACATCCATTTATAAAAAGAAAAGTAAAATTTTTCTGCAAATTTTTTTTACTTATTCAATGACGGTGAGCCAAAATAAAAGCTGCATTAACTAAAAAACGATCAGAAATTAAATAAAAAAAAACAAGTTTTTTAAACGGAAAGTAAGAAGTGAAATTAAAACTTAAAATGAACAAAAATTATTTTGTAAATGAAAGAGGCTTTCCCCTCCAAAACACCTCGGTCTTTCCGCTAAATATTTTTTTTGTTTAAAAAAAAAAGAGTTATGAGAAAGTAAAACTTTAGCGTAAAGAGCAAGGTGTTGAGGAGGGGACAGCCTCTGTCATATACAGAATAATTTCATAGTTAAATTTTATTTACTCCCTCCCTCTGGTCATGGAAGAACTCCAAAAACACAAAAAATTATGCTTAGCACATATCTTGGTGAAAAGGAGTGATTTGAGTAATTACGCATGAACTAAAATGGTGGAAATACGGCAATTATTAATGATGAGCAATATTAATTTATTTTTAGTGACTAAAGGACCATAACGGAAAAATATAGATTTTTCTTACGTCCATTTTCCCGAAAACATCACTATATGTAAGGCAATCGGGAAAACTATTTGTTTTTATAACTCAAATTTCGTCCTGTGCGAAAGATCACAAAACCAAGAGTTTAATCTTCATATTAAATCGACCCTCCAAAATTTTAATTTCCGCTCTATTGAGCCCTCCCACGATGTTCTAGGGCCACTGGGCAGATACGATCACCCCTATGAAAAAGAAAAAAAAAAAACAAACAAATAAACACGTACCTCTGTTCTTTCTTTTGGCAAAAAATGTACAAATCCACTTTTTTGCATATAAGAACTTGAAACCTCTATAGTAGGGTTCTCTGATACGCTGAATCTGATGGTGTGATTTTCATTAAGTTTCTATAACTTTTAGGGGGTCTTTCCCCCTTTTCTCGAAAATCAGCCAAATTTTCTCAGGCGCGTAACTTTTGATTGGTAAAATTAAACTTGATGAAACTTATATATTTGAAATCAGAATTAAAATCTGATTCTTTTGATGTATCTATTGGTATCGTTTTTTAGAGTTTCGGTTACCATTGAGCCGGGTCGCTCCTTACTTACAGTTCGTTACCACGAACTGTTTGACAAAAAATAGAAAATTCCACATTTTTGCAGATTGGAGCTTGAAACTTCCGCAATCAGATTTTCTGATACGCTGAATCCGATGGTGTGATTTTCATTAGTTCTATAGCTTTTTGGGTTTTTTTTTCCCCTTTTTTTGAAAATAAGGCAAATTTTCTCAGGCGCGTAACATATATATATATATATATATATATATATATATATATATATATATATATATATATATATATATATATATATATATATATATATATATATATATATATATATATATATATATATATATATTTATTTTTCCCAAGCGGAAAAACGCAAACGGCGCGACTATCGCGTCAAAAAATGTGTTTCTGATCCCAGTCAAATTCTCCATATTTTTCTGCACATATGTGCCAAATTTCATGCTTTTACCATAAAATGCACAAACCTGACGCTTATGTACCTAACTATTTATTTTAATTAGCGGGGAAGCATCTTAATACCCTATTGCAATTTCTTGTTTCGGCGTTTATATTTTCAGTTAATGCGACTCATGCGTTGAAAATATTTTTTTAAGTTGAATCCTGCTCAATTATATTAAGAGAAACATTTTATAGATATATGAAAAAATAAAAATGAGTTTTTATTGAATCCTACGAGTGAAAATGTAATTTAAAAACTATGTATCGATTAAAACACTTTTAATATTAAATTGTTATAAAAACTGTTAAAGTTTCTAGTAGTCTACATAGTAGTCACACTTTTTCTTACAATTTTTGAATAGCCTCAATAGTGAGATCCAGTTAACGCCGGTCTCCATAAATTGAGGCTTCAATTCGTATATTCAGGGCTCCCACCGTTAATAGGATTTACTAGTAAATACACAGAATCTAGCCAGTGATTCCCAATGATGCCAAACGTGGTACAATTGTACCAGCTACATTTCACATCTACTGGTACAATTTAGTATAATCCCAAAAAATATGGTACATTTTACAAATTATTGTACAATTCAGTATTTTTGTCAGGGTTGCCACCGTCAGTAGGATTATACTAGATCTAGTAAAAAAAAATCCAGTAAATTTAGAGGATCTAGTAAATTTCCCGAAATCTAGTAAAAACTAGTAAAAAGTCGTGATTTATAGTAAACAAAACTTTTTTTTATTTTCCTGAATTCAGGGAAAAAGTTATCGTAAATATATGACAATTTACAATTTTTGCTTGTCTTTTTTACAATTTTGCTTGTCTGTCTCTTAAAGAGACAAACAAGCAGTCACCTATTTTCATAAACAACAGACACTTCACTTCCGGCGTCTAAAGGTCGACAAAATCATCTTTCTGTGTATCAAATCTTACCAACTAAAAATGAAGCTGTAATGACACTTGGATTTGTGATGATTGGGAATATATTGGAATCAAAACAAAAGCCAGTAGCCAGTATAGCCACCCAGAACAAAAACCACCCAAGGTGATTTGGTGAATTTCCTCAGTCGGAAAATTTTTATTGAGGAAAAAGGAGCCTGCTGAGAGATATTAAAAGTAAGTAGAAATGTAACATTATATATATATACATATATATATATATATATATATATATATATATATATATATATATATATATATATATATATATATATATATATATATATATATATATATATATATATATATATATATATATATATATATATATATATATATATATATATATATATATATATATATATATATATATATATGTGTGTGTGTGTGTGTGTGTTAAGAAACAGTTATCACGCCATAATATGCTTAAAAAATTGTAGTTACCAAACTTTGAAAGCAGTGAAAGTTATCTTTTTTTCAGAATTGCATAAAATGATTCATTTTACTTGTAGATAGAAAGTTTATCATCCTTTCATCCTAGGGTAGAATTAAATAAAAAAGAAACAAGTTTTTTTAACTGAAAGTAAGGAGCGAGATTAAAACTTAAAACGACCAAAAGTTATTCCATATATGAACAGGGCTGTCCCCTCCTCGACGCCTCGGTCTTTCCGCTAAAGTTTGACTTTCTCACGACTCTATTTTTTTAAACAATAAAAACTTTAGCGTAAAGAGCGAGGTGTTGAGGAGGGGACAGCCCCTTTCAAATACTGAATATTTTTTGTTCGTTTTAAGTTTTAATGTCGCTCCTTACTTTCAGTTAAAAAAACTTGTTTTTTTTATTCAATTTCTGAACGTTTTTGAATTAATGCAGCTTTGATTTTGGCTCACCGTACATGCATAATTAAAACGAAATTTGCTAAATGGGCCCCTGACCCTAATTATCATATAAATGTCCTTTTTCTCGCGTTCTTTTTCTCTAATGTTAAAGATACCAGTGAGGGTAACGTTGGTTAGTTCAGTACACTCTTCCCCTTTTTGATTGACATCCCATTGGGCGCAAAAGATGTTATTTTGCTGTTTGTATTTTTATGTTTTCCTAGCAGTTTAAGATTTGAGTTCAAGCCTTTCTTTAGTGTGGAAATCTGGTGATTAAAAGGGAGCTATATTTCCTAAGTCCGTTTATTATGTACGTTTACGTATATTTCTAAGTACGTTTACGTATATTTCCTATATTTCCTAAGTAAGTTCCTAAGTACGTTTCTGGTTATTCTCTAACCCTTTTGGGTTGGGTAGGGGATCTTTGGGCGAGTTCTTAGTATATGTTGAGGTGCGACACCTATATTTTAAAATTTGGCAGATACCCCCCCCCCCCGCTCATACATCACAATATTGGTTGCAATGGGTTCTTGTACCCCGTCTTCGGATACTGTTAAGAAACTACACCCTCCCCCAGCTCCCCCCCCCTCCGACTCGTTCAATAGATGGTGGCAGCAATCACAGTCACGCTTAATGAAGATTTGGGCTAGTGGCGGCCTATTAAAAGAATAGACTATAGACTCGACTAAAATAACAAAAATGAATTTAAAGCTATTTTTCTAGATATTTATGACAAAGCTACTATTTATTAAAAAAATTACATTAGAGTAATTTCGTAGGCTGGAGCCCGCACAAATATTTCGCTTTAAAATATTACCACATACACATAATTACAACGAGCCTCACAAATTACGCAATATTGATTGTTGTTCAACAGGCAGTTCAAAAGTTCCACATATTCACTAAATTTATTGCCTAGCAATAAAAGATACTGTGGAGCAAATCAATGAAGTTGGTTTATCTTCGAATCATAAATAGAGGAGTTGAAAAGAAGAATAGAATCTGCCAGTGTTAAAATAAAGATTATACAGCCGCGTTTTCAGGCTTAGAGGGTTCGAACACGGGTTGTTCTCGTCTAGTTTCAATTTTTTCGTCTAGTTTCAGTGGGTTAGAAGTTTCAACCCCGTGTTTTCCACGAGAACCCGCTTTGAGGAAACGCTTGATGCACTAGACGAGAACAACCCGTGTTCGAAGACGGGTTGTTCTCGTCTAGTGCATCAAGCGTTTTCACAAAGCGGGTTCTCGAGGAAAACACGGGGTTGAAACTTCTAACCCGCTGAAACTAGACGAGAACAATCAGTGTTCAAACCCGCTGAGCCTGAAAACGCGGCTTAGGTTTTTCAGGAAGAAAGAGAGATAGAAAACGTTAAGATGGAGGGGAATTTTCAAGTTAATAATTGGAATTAGTGGACAACTGGATATAATCTTGGGGACCGGAAATTATAAGATGATTTTTGGAGCGTAAAACTGGCAAGAATTTGTCTGTGAGTTTGTTTGCAAGGCGAGGTGCACTTATCTTTTTTGGGCTGATTCTGCCCACAGGGTAATTGCGTTGGAGGAATTTGATGAGAAATTGCTGTGTTGAGTAACCAATATCTCGAGCAGATATTAGGTTTTGTGACGCAAGATAGTTTCCCTGTGTCAGTTGTAGTCCATCTAATCCATTACTATAATATTCGCGTGTTTTCATACAGTTAAACTTCGTTTTCACTTCGTAGTCTAATTTGGTCTTTCCCTCTATAACCCTTCTGATTTCATTCTTCTGAAGTTTGTTTGAAGCGAAATAAATTGATATATGCTACTTCAGTGTCGAGATTCCCAGAAATATAAGATGTAATTTAAATATCGTATTGCGTATCGTTGATAGTTCGTAATAATATATTGTATATCGTCTTTTTGTTCTGTGGCAGTTATGACACTTAAAATATTAACTGATAAGGTTACATTACAGACAAAATTGTACATACTTCCATATTTGGTTGAGGGATTTTGATTGCATTTTTCAGGAAGATAATGCAATTGGAGCATGAAGGTATCCAATTTTCTGATCCATAGACACTTCCCAGCTAATAGAGTGGTAGCTCTTGCTCAGGCCGTAGTCCTAGGAAATATAGCTACGGAAAGTTTGGTACTTGTAAAGAATCCAGTAGTCACGCGAGAATCGTATTGCGAAGATCAGATAGGCATTACCCGGAAATTCACATGAGACGCTGTATAAACAAAGGGTTTCTCACTCCATGAACTATATTTAAACTTTAGTTTATTTGAAGTTTAGGGGGACTAAAAGGTACCTAGGTTGGGTTAGGTTACGCATTCAATATATACTATGCTTTACTCCCCCCTCCCCTAATGTGCAAATATATATCTTAAATTTGTTTCAAACTATTATATTTTTATCCTATTTTGTTTTATTTCCTTAGCATTTACGGAACTTCACTTACCGCGTGACTACTGGATTCTTAACAAGTACCGAAAGTTTTCGCTGGAAATGATAAAAAGGGACACAATCATAGGGAAGTGGACGAGAGCGCAAGAGAGGCAGCAAGAGACGCCCGTATGGAAGCCGATGAAAAACATCACCAGGATTTTATGACAATCATGGAAGGACTAATAAAAGGTAGTTGGGGAATTTAGGAGAGCGATCTTGCATCACAAATAACTTATAGATCGTCGGATCACCAGAATAATTTTCCTAGGGATCGATTCCGAGAGATTAGGACACATCAAGCCTCAAATTCTAAAATTTATAAAACTCGGTTATAACTAAGATGGGTGTAGCATTATGTGGAAGAGTCGCAAGACAGAAATGGCCAGGCCGTCCTGTCTAGAAACTGATGCACGTAATATCCAGCTTCCAAATACAAAATACATTAGAAATTCCTAATTTTCCATGCCACCTCTCAGAAAATGATATAACGTCAAACCTTATACTCCAAAGATGAGGCACAAATAAGTAGGTAGCAAAGCAAGAAACTTAGATTGCCAAATGAAAATAACTTGCACAAAAAGAGAGTAAGAGGCGTAAACTATAGAATAAAATTAGGCAGAGGAAAAAAAGGCCATAAGAGAGTAAAGGCCGTAAACTTTAGAATAGAATTAGGCGGAGCAAAAAAAGGGGGAAGTTTATCATGTAAACTTGTTCAGAAAATTCAATATGAAGCATAAAAATCCAAACCCCAAAGATACGCAAACGTGTTGCCTAATGATTACTACCTCAGAAAATAACCCTTCAGAAAATTTCGAGGGAAATGCCTCTTTAGGAACCATAGACCCAGCCAAAATATATAAGCATGTCACTGATAGAATCTCAAAAGAAACACACCTAATTCAAACCAAAAATTTAAATTAACCAAATTGCACAAAAAGTTTTCCAGTTTATTAATGGACAAATTAGGGAAAACAGATGAAGTCGAATATAGAGTATGTAGAAGATGATAAATCCATAAAACTGAATTCGATATATCCATATCGAATTCAAGAAGGAAGTTATGCGGAAAGTGCGTGCTTTTCTTCAAAACGTACAAGAAATTACAGTTAAGTATGAAAAACCTAATGTGGAAATTTAGATCTCATTTAATAATGATTTATTTATTTCTTCTCTAAAAATAAAAAGAACTAAAAAAGAAAAAAAAACTCCAAATCGAAACTACAATTTAAAAATTCAGACTGAGATAGCAGACACTAGAATCCAATTCGCGTTTAATGATGTTTTTTCGCGATACTTAAAAATAGGAAATAAAAAAAAAAAATAGAGAAGAAAAAAGATATGCAAAAGAGAGACATAATTCGACAATTCAGCTTGCACTGGCAGACAGCAATATTTCCGGTGAATCATGTCCGTTAGCTCAAAAATGCAAGAAGAGAAAAAAGTTAAAGGGGGAGGGGGAGGTCTCATGTCAGGTTGGTTAAATACAGAGATGACCGGGAGGTGGAATTGGAAGGAACAAAATGGATTTGGAAAAGTCAGGGAGCATTGAAGATGGGGTTGGAATAGGAGAGCTTGGGAAGAGATTTGACTTCTGTAAAATCAACTTTCTGAGGCATTTTGCCTCAATTGATGGATGGGGGAATCCTTTTGAGAGGTCAGAGAAGATAATCAGTTCCACAATCCACAACTGTTTGACTAGTTGTAATTCCCTTACCGATGCCTAGCCTTTCCGAACTAAGGTCTCTGGGAGATACTCTCTCCTATTGCCACCCATTACCTATCCTCCCAAATCTTTGTTCTGTAACAACATGCTCCATTCTTAATCTGTGTTAGTATTGACATTTGTTCCCTACATGACTGCCCCAAGGCGTGAGACCCAAAAGAAGTTACTTCATGTTTCCTTCAGACCAAATTCTCCCGTATTCCAATCATTCCTGTAACACTTTCGTTTTTTTTTGCCATGAGTAATGCTAAATTATGCCAGGGGGCAAGTTCTGTTACAATTCAGAATTGGATTTGTTTCAACTGATGGAGGTTCCTCTTTACACCCTCCCAGGAAGTTCCCGTTTCCCTTAAATCTTCCTTTACGACATCCTTTCACCTCAACCACAGACGACCTGCTTTCCGTTCAGCCCTAGACGGGTGGCCAAAAAGGGCAATCTTTGGCAATCTGTCATCCTTCATCTGCAGAACATGTCCAAGCCATCTCTGTAGATAGACCTAGAAAGCGGGATTCAACCACATTTTTCATGCAGCCTACTGTTTGAAATACGGCCAGTCAGTCGGGTACCCAAAAAAATATTCAGGCAATTTCTCTGAAAAACACCTAGCAAATTCCCTTCGTTTTCCGGAGCGCCCATGCTTCAGAACCATATTTGACCACTATCACGACTGTAGCTTCCAATATTCTAATTTTGGTTCGAAGAATTATCTTCCTATTCTTCCAAACTTTTTTCAACTATGAAAAAACACTCTGAGCCTTAGCTATTCTACTTTTAACAGTTTTAACATCTTCACTGCTCCCATCATCTTTACTAACAATACTACTTGTTGTACTTGTTGGAAAGTGATGTTGTTCACTTGATCCATCTTTTCGTTACCCATCGCTAGCTTTTCAGCTTCACTTATTCCTGGCCTTTACGACTTAGTCTTCATAACATTAATTTTCAACGCATATTCTAGCACCCTGACCTCGCAAAACCTTTTGCTCTCATTCCATTTGCTCTCACTTTCATCTAGGATGTTTAAATCATTAGCATAATCCAAGTCCAGGAAAGTTTTTCTCCCCCATTTGACTCCGTGTTCTCCCATTGCCTTTCCTGTGCTCCTTAAGACAAAGGCAATCAAAATTATCTATATAAATGGGAATAGGACACAACCTTGCGTAACTCCTGATTTAATACGAAACCAGCTACTAAACTCATTCCCTACCTTAACCGCATCAGTGTTATTCTCGTACACTGTATTAATCACATTAAGGTATTTGTCTGGTATACCATACAAGGATAGAACCTTCACTAAAGCTCTTCTATCAGCTGAATCGAACCCTTGCTCATGATCTAAGGATAAACATAAACTTACCTAAGGATAATTATTACCTGATCATAAACTTACCTGATCTAACCTAAGAGCGAAAAATTGGTCGACACATCATCTACCCTTCCTAAAACCACACTGTTCTCAACTTTGTCTACAGTATCTCTAAGTCTAAAAAGTATCATCATACTAAGTAATTTGCTACCTACAGAAACGAGGCCAATGCCTCAATGCCTCTATAATTACCACACTCACTTTCCTAATATCTTTTGGCACTTCCCCCTTTTCAAAAATTATATTTATAATCTTCAGCAACTTATTTCTAGCCTCATGGCTACCATATTTAAGAAACTCCTTTACCACAGTATCAGCAGCATCTCAGTAGCTCATATACCTGCAATATCTCAGAAAAAGCTAAGGGTAATAAGTTAAATCTGTCAGTGAATGTTGAACTAAATCAAAAGACGTTCTGTGCAGCCAGGTAGAAACAAAAGCAAATCGGCAATATCTTAGCATTAGAGGGTGTTGAGGGGGATGTGTAGTTGAATCAAACGACATGTGCATCCAAGTTGCCAAAAGGATGCATCTGCATTGTCCCAGGAACGGCTAAAGTTATTCACTTGTAACTTTCAGGGAATGTTGAACTTAATCAAAAGACACTGTTTGTATTCAGGTTGTCAAAAAGGCGTATTTGCAAAACGGTATCTCATGCACAACTAAGGGTACAGGTTAACAGCTTAAGGCAACTAACTGAAACTAGAGGGAATATTGAACGTGGAATCAATTAGATCTTAAATTTTGATCTGAGGGGACTACCGGGGGCTTATCAACAAATATAAATTATTTAAGAAAAATATGGTTGCATAGATTAGGAAGGCATTTTTTTATGTTGATTTGCTACAGTTTTAGACCATGAAAACACCTAAATTAAAGCTTCAGAACAATGAAACCTAAACTGAAAACAAATTTGGTTGCATTGATACTTGATGTCGATGGCGTTAGAATAACTCCAGCTTCATATAAATTATACAATTTCAACAACTTATGAAAAGAAATTACTTAAAAAAAAATACCCAAAAGAGAAATTTCTCAAAGAAAAATAAAAAGCTGTGCTAAACCAAAGGCGAGCAGAAATCAAGTAAACCAATGATTCAAATTTACAAAGAACATCACTTTCAATAATAAATGAGATGTAAATCGAATAGAAACTTAAACGAATGATCTTAGAAAGAACAGAAACCACTACAAACAGGAATAGGGATAACGCCCCTTCTAAAGGCCAGAGCGTTATTCGTGCTTTACTTAAATTTTTTATGTTTCTTTGTTATATTTAATAACGTACTTCCAGGAATGAATATCATTATATATTAGCTAGTCAGTCTATTTTCGTTATATCTTTTCAGCAATCTTGGTTATTAGTAGAGGAGGGGGTACCAGCCCCGTACGAACACCGTGCTGACATCTACAATTTAGTTTAATGCTGACGGGACATACTTTATTCAAGGATTATCGATCTAGTTTAATGTGGGTGTGTCAAGGTCAATCTATCTGATGTTGTTATTGTTTGGCCACGTGCAAATGACATGAGGGGTGATTTACATAATTGATGGGGAAATTATTGATTCACGAGCATGGGGAATTAAGAAACAAACATGGTTTCATTGTTGTTTGGTTAGCTTAACCTGAGAAATTGATTTACATAATCGGCGGGGAAATTATTGATTCACGAAGGGGGAATTAGGAAACATTAAGGCTTCTTTAATCTTTAGGCCTGTCACGAGTAGCACCTGTGAACTTGATTTACATAATCGCTAGGGGAAATTATTGATTCACGAAGGGGAGAATTAAGAAACATTAAGGCTTCTTTAATCTTATGTCTGAGGGATAAACGTTCTTTAGGTCAGAGAGAAAAATTAATATTCTATTTTCAAATAGGGCTTCATTGATCTTTAGTATCAGGAATCATAATTGACATCACTTGTTATCTTGGAATTATGCGGGAGTCTAAAGAGATAGAAATTCTATTTTTAAATACGGCTTCACGGAGCTTTAAGTCGGAGAGGTAAATTGATATTCTAACGAAACCCTAATAGTTTAGCTAGGAAAATTTATGAGATGAAGAGATTAACGTAGGAAAGGGTTTCCTAGAAATTTGAAATGCGTTAGCGCAGAGATACCATACAAAAGGAACACGCTGAAATTACGTTTAGGGATTATTTGGGCGAAACGGTTTTACCCATTTTATGGGGTTATTTCGGTGAAACCGTTAGAGACATTTTGAAAGAAGATTTTAGAAAGGGTTTTAGAAGAGGTTTTGAGTGTGGTCGTTATAATACACAAGTTCCATTTGAACAGTGTTGTGAGGTCCTCTACCCCAACCCCAAAGGGTTCCGATCCCCCACCACAACCCCGAAGGAAGCCCCCGGTACTCAAAGGCCCCCCAAGCTCCCATAGAGCCCCAACCCCCAAACGCCCTCCTCAGACCCTCAAAGACCCTCCTCTGGTCCACAAAGGGCCCCCGGACCCCCAAAGGGTACCCCGGACCCCAAAGGGCACCCCGGACCCCAAAGGGCACCCCGGACCCCAAAGGCCCTCCCCCGGTCCTCAAAGGGCCCCCCTGGCCCCAAAGGGCCCTCCTCCCTCTTCCTCCCTCCTCCCCTCCTCCTCCTCCCTCCCTCCTCCTTCCTCCCCTCCTCCCTCCTCCTCCTCCTCCCACCTCCCTCCCCTTCCCTCCCCCATTTTTTATACTTTTTTTGTGCATTGAGACACAGAAGGGACATCCCTCCCCCAAGGGTGCCCCAAAAACCCTCCCCGGCCCCCCCCCCCCCCCCAAAGAGTTCCCCTCTCCATTTTTTTTTTTAATACTTTTTTATGGCTTTATTATATCTTTTATGAACAAGTTACATTCATAATTTCATTCATAAACCCATTTTCCAACCTCAAAGAGTCCCCACCCCAAATTGTAAATAATTTATTTAATTTTTTTACATGGTATTTTTTAACTTTTTTACGTATCTTAAAATGACATGAAATATGCTTACGGCTCTACCAATCATACTCTGCGCTTGTTGATGGACACGACGTGGCTTTCCCACTGGTACTCTATGACAGGTTATCGACACTGCCTAGTTTATTGCATGCATTAAATCAGTATTTTTTACGCAGTGAAAGGATAAACACACAATTCATATCTGTAAAAAAGTGAGGATGAATTATTCGACGAACGTATGTGCACATGAAAAAATCTTTGTTGTATTGAATGCTGACAAGCAGAAATACCTGAACTATGAAACGAGTGCAAGCGGTAACACTATTGGAAATGTATGCATGAGTGGTCATGACAGCGAGAAGTTAGATTTCTTTGGAGTACCCAAGAATTTCAATCGTGTAAACGGTGGATATTCAAGAGTATCATTACCAGAGAAATTAGTGCTCAAAGAGAATGCAAACTTAAAAATAATTGTCGATGATCGGGGACAACTCCTTGCTACGGCTTCCGGTAACACATTACCTGTTGATAAATCCTATCATCCTCTTTCCGGTATTAGCATTTTAAAGAGAACAAGAAGAAGACAAGCATATTCCTGCACCAACATCATAAATCATATCTTGTCAATGTGTCAAAACAGCCATCTATGTAAAAATAATGTGACAATAGACAGTGAAATCGCAGACAGAATAAAAAGGACATTAGCAGACAATATCATCAATGAATATAAAGATGAATTGACGGAAAGTGAAGCGCAAGTGTACTAATAATGTGTAATAATGTATTTAACGTATTTTTATATTAATATTCTAAATGTAATTATTTAATTTAAAATATTTTATGCATTATTTTGTTAAGTGTTCATTATTTTTAGGGTTTGGCAGAACGTTAACGGTCAGAATATCTATTAAAAAGGTCAGAGATGAAAGAAAAAGAATTTTTAGAGATAGAGATGCTACTAGCAGACTCAATTTTTCACGGAAGATAAAAAAGTTCAAGTTCTCGTCGGAATTTTATCAAAGAACACAATTCATTTCTAATTTCTACAGAGACAATAAAAATCTTCCACTTCAGCTCTTTATTTCACAAAGACATAAATAAATTTAAAGTTCAATTCTAAATTTTTCGGTGGAAGATAGAAAAAGTAATACCATACTTGTGAATATTTTCATGGAAGATAAAAAGTTCTAGTTCAATTTAAAATTTTCTCAACGAAGTGAAGAAAAGTTCAAGGTCTCTTCTGAACTTTACCAAAGAACACGCTTCAATTCTAATTTCCACAGAGAAAACAAAAATCTTCCACTTCAGTTCTTTATTTCACAAAGACATAAAGAAATTTAAAGTTCAATTCTAATTTTTTGGTGGCAGATAGGAAAAGTTATACTATGATTTTGATTATTTTCTATGAAGGTAAAAAGTTCTAGTTCATTTTTAATTTTTCTCAACGAAGTGAATAAAACTTCAAGTTTTCTTCGGAATTTTACCAAAGAACACTCTTAAATCCTAATTTATCCAGATAAATAAAAAATATTACAATTCAGTTCTGTATTTCACACAGAGATAAAAAAATTTAAACTACATTTTTAATTTTTCGGTTGGAAGATAGAAAAAGTAATAACAAACCTGTGAATATTTTCAAGGAAGATAAAAAGTTTTAATTCAATTTAAAATTTTCTCAACACAGTGAAGAAAAATTCCAGTTCTCTTCTGAATTTTACCAAAGAACACGCTACAATTCTAATTTCGACAGAGAAAACAAAAATCTTCCACTTCAGTTATTTATTTCACAAAGACAAAAATAAATTTAAAGTTCTAGTCTAATTTTTCGGTGGTAGATAGGAAAAGCAATAACCTACTTGTGAATATTTTCATGGAAGATAAAAAGTTATAGTTAAATTTAAAATTTTATCAACGACGTCAAGGAAAGTTCAAGTTCTCTTTGGAATTTTACCAAAGAACACGCTACAATTCTAATTTCTCCAGAGAAAACAAAAATCTTTCACTTCAGTTCATTATTTCACAAAGACATAAAGAAATTTAAAGTTCTATTCTAATTTTTCGGTTGGAAGATAGAAAAAGTAATACCATACTTGTGAATATTTTCATGGAAGATAAAAAGCTTTAATTCAATTTAAAATTTTCTCAACAAAGTGAAGAAAAATTCCAGTTCTCTTCTGAATTTTACCAAAGAATGCACTTCAATTCTAATATCGACAGATAAAACAAAAATCTTCCTCTTCAGTTCTTTATTTCACAAAGACATAAAGAAATTTAAAGTTCTATTCTAATTTTTCGGTGGTAGATAGGAAAAGCAATACCGTACTTGTGAATATTTTCACGGAAGATAAGAAGTTCTAGTTCAATTTAAAATTTTCTCAACGAAGTCAAGGAAAGTTCAAGTTCTCTTCGGAATTTTACCAAAGAACACGCTACAATTCTAATTTCTCCAGAGAAAACAAAAATCTTCCACTTCAGTTCTTTATTTCACAAAGACATAAAGAAATTTAAAGTTCTATTATAATTTTTCGTTTGGAATAGAGAAAAATTAATAACATAATTGTGAATATTTTCATTGAAGATAAAAAGTTCTAGTTCAATTTAAAATTTTCTCAACGAAGTCAAGGAAAATTCAAGTTCTCTTCTGAATTTTACCAAAGAACACACTCAAATTTTAATTTCGCCAGAGAAAACAAAAATCTTCCACTTGAATTGTTTATTTCACAAAAACATAAAGAAATTTAAAGTTCAATTCTAAATTTTTTTCGATGGAAGATAGAAAAAGCAATACCATACTTATGATTATTTTCACGGAAAATAAAAAGTTCTAGTTTAATTTAAAATTTTCTCAACGAAGTGAAGAAAAGTTCAAGGTCTCTTCTGAACTTTACCAAAGAACACGCTTCAATTCTAATTTCCCCCAGAGAAAACATAAATCTTCCACGACATTTTTGAGTTCACCAAGACATGAAAAACTTAAAGTTCAATTCTAATTTTTCGGTGACAGATAGTAAAAGTTCTACTATGAGGGTCAATATTTTATATGAAGTTGAAAAGTTCTAGTTCATTTTTAAATTTTCTCAACGAATTGAAGAAAAGTTCAAGTTCTCTTCTGAATTTTATCAAAAAACACACTGTAATTCTAATTTCTCAAGAGAAAACAAAAATCTTAAACGTCAGTTGTTTATTTCACAAAGACACAAAGAAATTTAAAGTTCAATTCTAAATTTTTCGATGGTAGATAGGAAAAGCAATACCGTACTTGTGAAATATTTTCACGTAAGATAAAAATTTCTAGTTCAATTTAAAATTTTCTCAACTATGTCAAGAAAAGTTCAAGTTTTCTCTTCTGAATTTTACGAAATAACTCGCTACACTTCTAATATCTACATAGAAAACAAAAATCTTCCACTTCAGTTGTTTATTTCACAAAGAAAATAATAAATTAAATCAAAAGTTTAAATTTTTCGGTTTGATATATGAAAATAAATCAACTTAATTTCATTATTCTAAATGACGATAAAAATTTCTAATTAAATCTAAATTTTATATACGACTTAAATGACCTTTAAAGTTCTATTAGGACTTTTAACAAATAACACACTACAATTCTCATTTCTCCAGAGAAAACAAAAATCTTCAACTTCAGTTCTTTATTTCACAAAGACATAAAGAAATTTAAAGTTCAATTCTAATTTTTCGGTTGGAAGATAGAAAAATCAATACCATACTTGTGAATATTTTCACGGAAAACAAAAAGTTCTAGTTTCATTTAAAATTTTCTCAACAAAGTGAAGAAAAATTCAAGTTCTCTTCTGAATTTTACAAAAGAACGCACTTCAATTCTAATGTTACCAGAGAGAACATAAATCTTCCACGTAATTTTTAAGTTCACAAAGAGATAAAGGAATTTAAAGTTCAATTCTAATTTTTCGGTGGCAGATAGGAAAAGCTATACTATGATTTTGATTATTTTCTATGAAGGTAAAAAAGTTCTAGTTCATTTTTTAATTTTCTCAACGAAGTGAAGAAAAGTTCAAGTTCTCTTCGGAATTTTACCAAAGAACACACTTTAATTCTAATTTCTCCAGAGAAAACAAAAATCTTCCGCTTCAGTTGTTTATTTCACAAAGACAAAGAAATTTAAAGTTCAATTCTAAATTTTTCAGTGGTAGATAGGAAAAGCAATACCGTACTTGTGAAATATTTTCACGGAAGATAAAAAGTTCTAGTTCAATTTAAAATTTTCTCAACGAAGTCAAGGAAAGTTCAAGTTTTCTACTGAATTTTACCAAAGAACACAATACAACTCTAATTTCTACAGAGAAAATAAAAATCTTCCACATAAGTTCTTTATTTCACAATGACATAAAGAAATTTAAAGTTCAATTCTAAATTTTTCGGTGGCAGATAGAAAAAGTAATACCACACTTGTGAATATTTTCCCGGGAGATAAAAAGTTCTAGTTCAATTTAAAATTTTCTCAACGAAGTGAAGAAAAATTCAAGTTCTCTTCTGAATTTTACCAAAGAACACAATTCAATTCTCTATATTCGCCAGAGAAAATAAAAATCTTCCAATTCAGTTCTTTATTTCACAAAGGCATAAAGAAATTTAAAGTTCAATTCTAAATTTTTCGATGGAAGATAGAAAAAGTAATACCATACTTGTGAATATTTTCCCGGAAGATAAAAAGTTCTAGTTCAATTTAAAATTTTCTCAACGAAGTGAAGAAAAGTTCAAGTTCTCCTCTGAACTCTACCAAAGAACACACTTCAATTCTAATTTCTCCAGAGAAAACAAAATCTTCCACTTCAGTTCTTTATTTCACAGGCATAAAGAAATTTAAAGTTCAATTCTAAATTTTTCGGTGAGAGATAGAAAAATTAATATCATACTCGTGAATATTTTCACAGAAGATAAATACCATACAGGTGAATATTTTCCCGGAAGATAAAAAGTTCTAGTTCAATTTTAAATTTTCTCAACGAAGTCAAGGAAAGTTCAAGGTCTATTCGAGATTGGAACACAGCACAAGCTACAAGAATACGGCCTACCGTTTAAACAAAAATCGAAAAATAAAGTTCATAATTTACAAAAGACATAAAGAACATTAATTTTAAATTATAATTTTTCTATGTACGTTATACACTTGACATTAATACTTGTAATAATATTCCCAGAAGATAAATACCATACATGTCAATATTTTCCCGGAAGATAAAAAGTTCTAGTTCAATTTTAAATTTTCTCAACGAAGTGAAGAAAAGCTCAAGTTCTCTTCTGAATTTTCTTAAAGAAGTGAAAAAAGTTTGCCCAATTCTGAATTTTACCAATGAAAATGAAAAAGCTCCCCCTTCAGTTCTTAATTTCTCAAACTAGGTTAAGTTAGGTTAGGTTAGCCCACGTACGCGTCACTTAGGTTAGCTTAGGTTAGGTGAGAGACAGGCAAGAAGTTAGGTGTATGATTAGGTTAGGTTAGGTTAGATTAAGTTAGCTTAGATTAAGTTAGGTTAGGTTAGGCTAGGTTAGCCTACGTACGCGCGCGTACGTAGGCTAACCTAGCCTAACCTGACTTAACCTAACCTAACTTAATCTAAGCTAACTTAATCTAACCTAACCTAACCTAATCATACACCTAACTTTTTGCCTGTCTCTCACCTAACCTAAGCTAACCTAAGTGACGCGTCCGTGGGCTAACCTAACCTAACTTAACCTAGTTTGAGAAATTAAGAACTGAAGTGGGAGCTTTTTCATTTTCATTGGTAAAATTCAGAATTGGGCAAACTTTTTTCACTTCTTTAAGAAAATTCAGAAGAGAACTTGAGCTTTTCTTCACTTCGTTGTGAAAATTTAAAATTGAACTAGAACTTTTTATCTTCCGGGTAAATATTTACATGTATGGTATTTATCTTCTGTGAAAATATTCGCACGTATGATATTACTTGTTCTATCTTCCATCGAGAAATTAGAATATAACATTAAATTTCTTTATGTATTTGTTAAATTCAGAAGTGAAGTTGAAGGTTTTTGTTTTCTCTGGGGACCTTAGACTTGAAGATTGTTCATTGGTAAATAAAAGACTAGAAATTAAACTTTAATAGACTTAGGTTAGACACTTTTCCATTTAACTATATCTTTTTATCTTCCGGGAAAATATTCACCTGTATGGTATTTATCTTCTGTGAAAATATTCACGAGTATGATATTAATTTTTCTATCTCTCACCGAAAAATTTAGAATTGAACTTTAAATTTCTTTATGTCTTTGTGAAATAAAGAACTGAAGTGGAAGATTTTGTTTTCTCTGGAGAAATTAGAATTGAAGTGTGTTCTTTGGTAGAGTTCAGAGGAGAACTTGAAATTTTATTCACTTCGTTGAGAAAATTTTAAATTGAACTAGAACTTTTTATCTTCCGGGGAAATATTCACAAATGAGGTATTACTTTTCCTATCATCAATCTAAAAATTTAGAATTGAACTTTAAATTTCTTTATGTCTTTGTGAAATAAAGAAATGAATTGGAAGATTTTTATTTTCTCTGAAGAAATTAGAGAATTGTATTGTGTTCTTTGGTAAAATTCAGACGAGAACTTGAATTTTTCTTCACTTCGTTGAGAAAATTTTAAATTGAACTAGAACTTTTTATCTTCCGGGAAAATATTCACAAGTGGGTTATTACTTTTTCTATCTGCCACCGAAAAATATAGAATTGAAATTTAAATTTCTTTATGTCATTGTGAAATAAAGAACTTATGTGGAAGATTTTTATTTTCTCTGGAGAAATTAGAGTTGTATTGTGTTCTTTGGTAAAATTCAGTAGAAAACTTGACCTTTCCTTGACTTCGTTGAGAAAATTTTAAATTGAACTAGAACTTTTTATCTTCCGTGAAAATATTTCACAAGTACGGTATTGCTTTTCCTATCGACCACTGAAAAATTTAGAATTGAACTTTAAATTTCTTTATGTCATTGTGAAATAAAGAACTGAAGCGGAAGATTTTTTGTTTTCTCTGGAGAAATTAGAATTAAAGTGTGTTCTTTGGTAAAATTCAGAAGAGAACTTGAACTTTCCTTGACTTCGTTGAGAAAATTAAAAAATGAACTAGAACTTTTTACCTTCATAGAAAATAATCAAAATCATAGTATAACTTTTCCTATCTGCCACCGAAAAATTAGAATTGAACTTTAAATTACTTTATCTCTTGGTGAACTTAAAAATTACGTGGAAGATTTATGTTTTCTCTGGCGAAATTAGAATTGAAATGCGTTCTTTGGTAAAATTCAGAAGAGAACTTGAATTTTTCTTCACTTTGTTGAGAAAATTTTAAATTAAACTAGAACTTTTTATTTTCCATGAAAATATTCACAAGTATGGTATTGCTTTTTCTATCTTCCAACCGAAAAATTAGAAATGAACTTTAAATTTCTTTATGTCTTTGTGAAATAAAGAACTGAAGTGGAAGATTTTTGTTTTCTCTGGAGAAATTAGAATTGTAGTGTGTTCTGTGGTAAAATTCCGAAGAGAACTTGAACTTTCCTTGACTTCGTTGAGAAAATTTTAAATTGAAGTAGAACTTTTTATATTCCATGAAAATATTCAAATGTAGGTTATTTATATTACTATATACCACCGAAAAATTAGAATTGAGCTTTAAATTTCTTTATGTCTTTGTGAAATAAAGAACTGAAGTGGAAGATTTTTGTTTTCTATGGAGAAATTAGAATTATAGTGTGTTATTTCGTAAAATTCAGAAGTGAAAACTTGAACTTTTCTTGACATTGTTGAGAAAATTTTAAATTTAACTCGAACTTGTTATCTTCAATGAAAATATTTAGAATTTAAGGTCTTGATTTTAATATCTACCACCAAAAAATTTAGAATTGAACTTTAAATTTCTTTATGTCTTTGTGAAATAAACAACTGAAGCGGAAGATTTTTGTTTTCTCTGGAGAAATAAGAATTAAAGTGTGTTCTTTGGTAAAATTCAGAAGAGAACTTGAACTTTTCTTCACTTCGTTGAGAAAATAAAAAATGAACTAGAACTTTTTACCTTCATAGAAAATAATCAAAATCACAGTATAACTTTTCCTATCAGCCACCGAAAAATTAGAATTGAACTTTAAGTTTTTCATGTCTTGGTGAACTTAAAAATGTCGTGGAAGATTTATGTTTTCTCTGGGGAAATTAGAATTGTAGAGTGTTGTTTTGTAAAGTTCCGTAGAGAACTTGAACTTTTCTTCACTTGTTGAGAAAATTTTAAATTAAACTAGAACTTTTTATTTTCCGTGAAAATAATCATAAGTATGGTATTGATTTTTCTATCTTCCATCGAAAAAAATTTAGAATTGAACTTTAAATTTCTTTATGTCTTTGTGAAATAAACAACTCAAGTGGAAGATTTTTGTTTTCTCTGGCGAAATTAGAATTGGAGTGTGTTCTTTGGTAAAATTCAGAAGATAATTTGAATTTTCCTTGACTTCGTTGAGAAAATTTTAAATTGAACTAGAACTTTTTATCTTCCATGAAAAATATTCACAAGTATGGTATTACTTTTTCTATCTTCCAACCGAAAAATTAGAATAGAACTTTAAATTTCTTTATGTCTTTGTGAAATAAAGAACTGAAGTGAAAGATTTTTGTTTTCTCTGGAGAAATTAGAATTGTAGCGTGTTCTTTGGTAAAATTCCAAAGAGAACTTGAACTTTCCTTGACTTCATTGAGAAAATTTTAAATTGAACTAGAACTTTTTATCTTCCGTGAAAATATTCACAAGTACGGTATTGCTTTTCCTATCTTCCACC